>NC_138730.1:1256738-1561019 GCF_965113295.1 Leuciscus leuciscus
ATACCTCGAGTTGTTCTAGACGCGACGCGCTGCGCTTCTCGTCCGGTGTGCAATACCTCGAGTTGTTCTAGACGCGACGCGGCGCTTCTCGTCCGGTGTGCGATACCTCGAGTTGTTCTAGACGCGGCGCTGCGCTTCTCGTCCGGTGTGCGATACCTCGAGTTGTTCTAGACGCGGCGCTGCGCTTCTCGTCCGGTGTGCGATACCTCGAGTTGTTCTAGACGCGATGCGGCGCTTCTCGTCCGGTGTGCGATACCTCGAGTTGTTCTAGACGCGACGCGGCGCTTCTCGTCCGGTGTGCGATACCGCGAGTTGTTCTAGACGCGACGCGGCGCTTCTCGTCCGGTGTGCGATACCTCGAGTTGTTCTAGACGCGGCGCTGCGCTTCTCGTCCGGTGTGCGATACCTCGAGTTGTCCTAGACGCGGCGCTTCTCGTCCGGTGTGCGATACCTCGAGTTGTTCTAGACGCGGCGCTTCTCGTCCGGTGTGCGATACCTCGAGTTGTTCTAGACGCGACGCTGCGCTTCTCGTCCGGTGTGCGATACCTCGAGTTGTCCTAGACGCTGCGCTTCTCGTCCGGTGTGCGATACCTCGAGTTGTTCTAGACGCGGCGCTGCGCTTCTCGTCCGGTGTGCGATACCTCGAGTTGTTCTAGACGCGACGCTGCGCTTCTCGTCCGGTGTGCGATACCTCGAGTTGTCCTAGACGCTGCGCTTCTCGCCCGGTGTGCGATACCTCGAGTTGTTCTAGACGCGGCGCTGCGCTTCTCGTCCGGTGTGCGATACCTCGAGTTGTTCTAGACGCGGCGCTGCGCTTCTCGTCCGGTGTGCGATACCTCGAGTTGTTCTAGACGCGGCGCTGCGCTTCTCGTCCGGTGTGCGATACCTCGAGTTGTTCTAGACGCGACGCTGCGCTTCTCGCCCGGTGTGCGATACCTCGAGTTGTTCTAGACGCGGCGCTGCGCTTCTCGTCCGGTGTGCGATACCTCGAGTTGTTCTAGACGCGACGCTGCGCTGTTTTCATTAAAAAAACATTTGCACAAAGCAAGCCGATCCACTTTTCCATGTTGATCAGAGCATTAAAATGAGAAAAGATAATGGGACAAAAAGAAATCAAGGGACATTTAGAATAGATACAAATGTGTGATTAATTGCGAGTTAACTATGACATTAATGCGATTAATCGCGATTAAATATTTTAATCGTTTGACATCCCTATATATATATATATATATATATATATATATTAGGGATGTCAATTTGAACATATTCCCATGATCGATCGTCGTTTAAATTAACGATCAATTAATCGATTAATCGTTAGCCGTAACACTGCGTTATGAGTCTGCTGCAGTGGCATATATGCCAACAGAATGACAGGGTGTGCAAATACTGCACATAACGCTATGTTCCTCACCAAATGAATGAGAACCAATCTAAATAAAGGGCTAGTAGGATTGTAAAATGTTTCAATGTGATTGATCATTTAATTAAATTAATTATTTAATAATCAAATTTAACGACTAATGAAAAGTGTCACCAACGCCTCAGATGCGTGCTTGTAATATGTGACCGTTGTGGACGTGCTCTTCCTGGAACAACGCGCTGAAAATGGCAACTAAACCCAATGAATTCACAACGATTTAATAAAACAGTGTTCTCATGTTATGTAATATGAAAGTCCTAATCATAGTTATTATTAACCGTGCATTGCTGTTTGAGATGCGCGCTGAATGAATACCGTTAAACTGGAGCACTTTGCTAGCGCGTTATTTAACTCAAAGAAACGCATCCTATATGAGATTAGTCAGATATATACAAAATAAACATAATATTACAAATTATATCTGCACAAAATGAAGCGAATGCACAAGTGAACTTGAACTAAGACGTGCCATTCAGGGGTGCGTTTCCCAAAAGCATCGTTGGCCAACTATGTTCGCAAGTTCCGTCATTATCAGCATAGTTCAACGAGTTGGTGTTTCCCGAAACCATCGTTCTAACGAACATTCGCAAACAGCATCGCAAAGTTGTGTAGTTGGAACGACAGCTCTCGAGCTGTGGTTAGAAGCATAGTTTCTAGTTTGCATGACATGTGGACTCAATAGTTCCTTATATTGAGCAAAATAAGCAAGCTGACATTTATTACAACCTGTGTCTTTTGTTTAGAATACATACAAATGTCATTTACGTCTTTGAGTTTGTCAAGAGATTTAAAGCACCGTTTTTGAAGAGTGCGCATGTGTGAGCGTGCTCTACTATGTAAGAACGAGCCTATGATTGAATCTGGAAATAAAGCAAAATAACTGAGAAAAACGATAAATAGTCCTCAGATGCATTTCTGTAATTTATAGCAAAACATCTAGCGTTAATTCGATCTCAAACAGATTAATTAAAAGTAGTTATTGCTCCACCACATGCGTGATGTCATAAATCAACGTGGTTGAACGACCACTTTGCGTCAATACGGTTTCGGGAAACAGTCGTGACTAGCTAGTTGATTTCTTCAACGATGCATCGTACTAGTTACGTCGTTGTTCGGGAAACGCACCCCAGAATGACTCATGTTGTGGACGCGCTATTTCTGGAGCAACGCGACTATGGCAACTAAACCCAAATAATTCACAATATTTTATTACAATATTGTTCTCTTTATAATGTTATGTAATATGACAGTCCAATAGTCATAATTAGTCGTGCATTGCCGTTTGAGCTGCGCGCGCTGAAGCTGAAGAGGATCACCGTAAGCTTTACTACATCAATTCTTAACTAAATGCATCCTATATGAGATAAATCAGATATAAATACGTTAGGCCTACACAAAATAAACACAACATTACAACTTACATTTGCACAAAACAAAAGGCTGCGAATGCATACGCAAACTTATAGTCATGATGAAGGTGTAAATGGTCCCAAACATGAGCAGCACGCATGCGCATGAACCTGATTAATCGATGATCGATAAGTTTTATCGATTAAATGTATTATCGACAATTAATCGATCGTCGATTAATCGTTAACATCCCTAATATATATATATATATATTATATATTAGGGCTGGGTATCTATTCAGATGTTACAATTCGATTTTCGATTTCGATTCTAAATTCGATTTTGATTCCACTCAATGAATATAGATTTAATACAAATCCTATATTTAGAAAAAAAGAAAAGAAAAAAAGAACAGTGAGCATAAGGCTACGTTTACACGGAAACGATCTGAAGAGAAAACGCAAAAGTGATCACTTTTTATTCTGCGTTTAGATGAGCGTTATGGGGGGGAAATCTGCGTACATATGGTGACGCAAAAGTGTGTGAAATGTAGCAGCACTCCAGGCGGCTAGGTGGCAATGTGAAGCACTGATCGGTGCCTTCACTGTCTAGCAGACTTTTGCGTTTTTACCGTTTAGACGGAAACGCGACGGTGGAGCGTTTTTAAGATTTCCACTCTGGAGCAGACCTGCCAACCTGTACGCATTTTGCGTAGCGGATACGCATTTTGACTTCAAAGTACGCTGATACGATTTGTCACTCTAAACTACGCAAAAACCTGGTGACGCCTCTGTGCACGCGCTGTTCTTAAATCAAGCTACAGCAAAAGAAGAAGAGTTCAACCAATCATAGCGCTGGGTTCATTCCCCAAATAGCAAGCGGGGATGATTGACAGATGCGTAAGGCCTATCATTAAAAAGAGACTGAAAATCGACACCAATAAAGATTCCCGCTCGACCCGACGATCCCCCTTCCACTCCCGCGGCCGCCGTCTGACTGATGTCATGAACGAGGACAGTACAGTACGGTATTTCTGACTCCTGAAGGTAAACGGCCTGGGGTCGATGTGGGAAATTGATTGTTGAGTTAACTTAATCTTATGGATTCGATGATCACACAGATCGCATGGATTATCTTAAAATACTCCGTTAAGTTATTCATGGTCACTCAGAAAAGAGGAAGACATCATTCAGTCATGCAAATAATAAAATGCTCAAGTAATGCTGAACTATAAATCTTGAAATCGCTATCAGGCTTAGTGATTATGAAAGTGCTGTGATTTGTGGATTAGCCTACTGATAAGCGCGAGTCTGGAGAAACAGGCGTTTATTTATTCATTCATTCTCAGTGTTGAGAAACGTATGTGTTACGTTATTGTGTTAATTATAACTAAAGTACCTAATTATGTTACATATTTATTTTGTATGAAAACTAGCGCGTTCGTTAAAAAGTACCGTTGTATCAGTGCTGCGCTCTCTCTCTCTCTCTCACAAACACGGACGCGCACACACAGAGAGAGAAGATCATTGTAAAATGAAAATTGACGGGCTAAGTTTAAATTTTGTT
Source organism: Leuciscus leuciscus (assembly GCF_965113295.1). NCBI lineage: Eukaryota > Metazoa > Chordata > Actinopteri > Cypriniformes > Leuciscidae > Leuciscus > Leuciscus leuciscus. Next base: position 1,261,081 of record NC_138730.1, read on the forward strand.
CTTGCTCGTTTTTTTTTCTGTCAAAAAGCATTTTGTATTATCCATCCCTGCTTGTAAAATTTGTTAAATGACGGACGTTTTACTGTTAACACAGCCCTCATTATATGTCTGATTCGGAACTTATACTGTATATTATTTTTAGAATAAGTGATTCGTTATGCTATTATTGGACTCCTGTCTATTCATTGTCAACTGTTTTCTATAAATATGTTTGTATTGGCTAACATTTATTCAGCTAATGCGAGTCCTGTTTAAAATGTGCAAATGCAAAGACAGCGCGTCACAAATAGAAGCCCTTTTCCCTGTGGTATTTATCATATTTGGATATTGGAAAATAAATAAATTAGCCTATCTTAATTGTACACAATGTTCTTATGTTTTTATCTTTTTTATATATATAAATTTTTACTGTGTTCTAGGGGTTTCTTAATTTTAGACTAGTTGACCAGCACACATTATATGCAATGCAATTATATAATGCATGTGTGTCGTCGTCCAAACCGCCCATACAATACCCTCATACAATGAGTGTTTTTCTCTGTTCCCTTTGTTCTTTGATTAACTTTAAGACAGAGATAATTAGTGGCTATATATGTGTACTGTCCCTTTAAGAGCAGCCGCTGCTGACAGAGACGCGGATCTCACACGCACCTCATTGTCTCTTGAGTAACAACTCTACGTTCATCATAAGACTGCTCTTATGTTATGAAGGTACTCGACAAAAAGACATTTTGGCATAATTGTGTGTGTTATTGTTCGTTTAAGCGTGAAAGAGAACTGTATTCTGGGCTGTCTTGCACGATATCAGCGCAAGTCTTTCTGTGTGTCACAGTCAGGACATTCACAGGCAGCGAGCTCTCTTTTGTCTTGTCGCGCATGAATGGTTTTAAAACATTAGCATGAATAAGAGCGGGATCATGTAACACCAGCCAAAGGATGCCAGAAATTAACAGATGCTGTGTTAATTGCGTTAACAGCCCAAATTTGTTTATTTCATATAAAATCGCAGCATTTTGTGTCATATAATTGCGTAGGCTTGACATGGCGATTGCGATATGATTAATCGTGCAGCACTAGTTGAGGTTATTTTATGATCAAGATAAAACAAACATAAAATCTCACAGCATTAGCTATAAAATGGAGTTTGCCAGCCTATGAACAGTGGAGGAAAACTAATACTGGCTTTTGGGTAATAGATAAATAAATATGGAAAAAAATCGATTTGTGGCGTTTGAGAATCGATTTTGAATCGACCACATTTTAAAAAACGATTAATCGAAAAATCATTTTTTTTTGCCCTGCCCTAATATGTATGCCCTGTATGTATGTCCAATGTGGAAACATCAAACCATGAACCCCGTAGCAGGAATCAGTGGAAACATCCAGACAAAGACCACAAATATGTATTCAGCATAGAAAAGTCCTTAGTTGAGCATTAAACAGAATGTTTGTTTGACCAAGGCGGTTGGCCATGCTTTCATAATCTAGCTGATTTCTTCTACTGCTCACCCGCTTCTTTATCTAAGCACAGAGGTTCTCTACTACCCCTAGTGGAGAGGAGTGTAATTGTAGTTTAAAACTATGTAACGACTGGTGTCTGTCACAACCCTTTCCTGAGCCCTTAACTTCACTATTCTGATTTGAGAAATCAAACTGACCAAAACTGATATATATGTGTGTGTGTGTATATAACACGCATACAAAGCTCTGTGATCAGTAAATGCTGCCCCGTCTCTGAAACTACATTCGTCAAACATCTTCCCAAACTTGTAATGTGAAGCATTCATAATCATAAACCTTTTGTCCAACAAAAGACTTTTAATAACATGTTTTTAAACCAAACTCACTTCATAACATCAGTTGATTGTTTGACCTTACTTCCCTTCCTGAGCTGATGTGGCTTTTTATCATAGAATGAGACAGACAAGATATTATTTTATAGTATTCTATACAGTGGTAAAGGCATTGCATTATAAATACTTTATTATGAAAATACCAGAGAAAGCTTAAAGAACCCAGATAAACCATATATTGTCGTTCATATTTTCTTCTTGCATTCCTGTGTTCAGGATGTTTCTGAAATGCAATCTTTGGCCTGTGCTATTGCCTTGTTGACTGCTATCTGAAACTCGACAGATTACTAGGCATTGTCAGGCCCGTATTAAGAACACATAGGGCCACATAGATACTATGGGTATATACTGCATATTCCATTTTAATATTAACTAGGCCTACAGTACAGGCCAAAAGTTTGGAAACATTACTATTTTTAATGTTTTTGAAATAAGTTTCTTCTGCTCATCAAGCCTGCATTTATTTGATCAAAAATACAGAAAAAAAAGTAATATTGTGATATATTATTACAATTTAAAATAATTGTTTTTTAATTTCAATATACTTAAAAAAATAATTTATTCCTGTGATGCAAAGCTGAATTTTCAGGATCATTACTCCAGTCTACAGTGTCACATGTGACATCCAGTCTATCACATGATCCTTTAGAAATCATTCTAATATTCTGATTTATTATGAGTGTTGGACACAGTTCTGCTGCCTAATATATTTGATGAATAAAAGGTTAAAAAGAACTGCATTTATTCAAAATAAAAAAATATTTTCTAATAATATAAATCTTCTTTACTATCACTTTTTATCAATTTAACACATCCTTGCTGAATAAAAGTATTGATTTATTTCAAAAAAAGAAAGAAAAAAATTACTGACCCCAAATGACTGACCAAATGACTGACCAGATATTGTTGTTACAAAAGATTTCTATTTTTAAAACATGTGCTTCTTTTTCTTTTCTTTTTTTTAACTTTTTATTCATCAAAGTATCCTAAAAAAGTATCACAGGTTATGAAAAAATATTAAGCAGCAGAACTGTTTCCAACTTTGATAATGAATCATCATATTAGAATGATTTCTAAAGGATCATGTGATAGACTGGAGTAATGATCCTGAAAATTCAGCTTTGCATCACAGAAATAAATGATAATTTAAAGTATAATAAATTGAAAACCAATTCTTTTAAATTGTAATAATATATCACAATATTTAAAAACATTCTGTATTTTTTTATCAAATAAATGCAGGCTTGATGAGCAGAAGAAACTTCTTTCAAAAACATTAAAAATAGTAATGTTTCCAAACTTTTGGCCTGTACTGTATATATAAATATTCCAGGCTGCAACACATTAACAGTTAATAAATGCATTAACACCAGATATGAGGTAAAAGTTCAACAACTTTTGAGCATACAACTACCTTAAGGAGTTTACTTTTAAAATAGTTTAATTCGTGTTTTCACTGTTATACGGTAGGGGGGGGGGGCATTATTACACGTCGTCTGAAAGAGTACAGAATCTCCTGATCAAAACACAGATGAAGAAGCAGAAACAAACAATACCATATGCATATGTAAAATAATGTGATCAACAATATATAAATCAAAACTGTCTAATGTTACTGAATGAAATGTCGACCCAGGAAAAGCTATAGGACTGTGAAGCTTGTCTGAGGTGTTGATGAACTTGATCTACTCCATCTGAGTTTGATCATCAAAAAACTAAATCCAGGTCGTCGAGCTGGTTCCCCAGTGTCCACTGAATTCCATTTATCCTCCCTGCTGTTGTCATCTTCTGGATCCAGGCAATTGCCAGGAGAAATAGGAATGGTGACAACAGGCACCCTTGCCTGACTCCCGTTCTAACCGCGAAGCTCTTTGTGAAATGGCCGCCGTGGGCCACCCTGCAGGTCATTCCTTCGTAGGAGTTCTTGGTCAGGCTTGTTAGCTTGATTGGTATCCCGTAGTGCCGAAGTAACTGCCTGAGACTTTCTCGGTGGACGCTGTCGAACGCCTTCTCATAGTCAACAAAATTTCATTTCCATGACTGTTCTAAAATGAGACGCAATGTTGCGATCTGGTCGGTGCATGATCTTTCTTTTGGGAATCCTGCTTGTTCGTCTCTCAGCCGATGGTCCACTGCATCTTTCATTCTGTCTAAGATTATCCCGTTGTAGATTTTGCCTGGGACTGATAGTAGTGTGATTCCCCTGTAGTTTGCACAGTTGCTCAAGTCACCCTTCTTTGGTATCTTAATGAGGTAGCCCTCTTTCCAATCTGCTGGTATGTCCTCCTCCTCCCAGATCTTCTCAAAGAGAGGGAACAGCATCTCAACAGTGGTTTCAGTGTCTGCCTTCAGTGCTTCTGCCGGGATGTCATCAGGGCCCGCAGCTTTACCACTCTTTACCACACTTTGTTTGCAATACGTCCCTGGTTGGTTTGCTGCAGTCTATCGGCAGGTCAACATCAGCTTCCTGGATATCGGGAGGGCTTGCCGGTGCTGGTCTGCTCAGCAGCTCTTCAAAATGTTCTGTCCACCTGCTCAGTTGCTGCTCTATCCCCATGATGACCTGTCCCTCCTTATCCTTGACTGGTCTTTCTGGTCTACTGTATTTACCAGTTAGTTTCTTGGTAGTGTTGTATAGTTGTTTCATGTTGCCTGTTGCTGCAGCTTGCTCTGCCTCCTCTGCTAGGTTGTCAATATAGCTCCGCTTGTCCTCACACTTCACTTTACCTCTTGGTGGGCTTCTGTGTTGTTGAGGGCTTCTTTCTTCTGTTTTCTCACTTGTATCTTGTGCATGGTGCCTGCTGTCATCCAGTCTTACTGTTGGGGCTTCTTTGGTCCTATTACTTCCTGGCAGGTTTAGGTTAGGACATTTTTCACTCCATTCCACATGGTGTGGAGGTCTGTTTCCTCATCATACAGCTCTTGCAGCACTTGGAACTTATTTGTCAACGTGAGCTGGTAGTCTTTCTGGATCGTTGGATCTTTCAGGAAACCAACTTTTGGTTTGTGTGTCTGTCAAGTTCTTTTTTTAACTAGTAGATGGTGATCGGTTGCAGCATCTGCACCCCCCTTCACTCGGACATCTTGGAGTGATCTACTGAACTTTTTGGAGATACACAGGTGGTCTATCTGGTTTTCCGTGGCGTGGTCCGGAGACGCCCACGTGGCCTTGTGGATCCTTTTGTGTGCGAAGATGCTGCCCCCGATGAACTTGTTGTTCAGTGCACAGATGTCCGCAAACTTCTCTCGAACTTCGTTCATTTCACCAAGCGCGTGTGGGCCCATCACTGTCATTTAATGCCATTTTGGCATTAAAGACCCCATCAGGATGTTCACATCTTTGCCCTTCCTTCTGTCCAATACAGCTTGAAGTCTACCATAGAAGTGGTCTTTCGGGTCCTTGCTGCTGTCATTTGTTGGATGTTAAGCTTGATGTTTTTCTTTTTGGCTTTGAACGAGGCAGTCATCATCCTTGGTCCATGGGCTTCCCAGCCGATCAGCGCCTTCGCCTTCGGACAGCATAAGTGCCACGCCTTCTGTATGTGCGGCATTGTCTTCTTCATGTCCTGAATACAGCAGCAGTTCCCCTGTTTACAGCCTCAGTTGTCCTGACTGCAGCCATCTGGTCTCGCTGAGCCCTAGAACTGCTAAACTGTGCATCTCGGCTGCTACTTGCACTGTTTTCCCTGCCTCCTACATTGTCCCGATGTTCCAGGATCCGATGGTTAAAGCAACACTAAGAAACTTTTTTTACCTTAAAAATAATGTTTCCAAAATCGTATCAGTGGTCGTAACAGGGTGAAAGGCACTTCTGGATTTGCTTTGCAGCCCTATATCTGCTATAACCACACTATGCATTTGTTGGGGTTGCCAAACCGGGTCGCGTTTCTGTAGGTCGAATGAGACATAAGAAAACTACAAACTACCTTGTCTGTGGACATTGTTCATTCCAAAGCCGGTGCTGGATAAACAGCGAGCGTGTGTGCAACGGTAGACTGCGGGCGGCGAAATGATTTACGACAGCGGTAATGGACAATTCCGCTTCAAATCAAATAATGTTTTCCTGGTTGATAAAAGGGTGGTTGGCATTGTGGCTTCCTTTCGGCTTTCACCACAAGACGTCATACGTTCTTGAGACAAGAGCCCTTTCTCTTCCAGGAGTGGAGTTTGATGAATTGTTGTCGACGTTTCTGTAACAAGATGTTTTTGTTTTTTTTACGGATAGGGTTGTTAGTCCTAAGCCATCCTCTTTAGCCTCGAGGAGAGGTGGTCCAAGTTGGTCTGATCTCTATCCTTTGACCTGTCCAGCATGGGTGACCCCACCAGGAGCATAAGCTCCAGCTGGCTTAGGCACTACTTGGGAGTTGATCAAATTGGCCACAATCATTGTAAAGTTTAGATTCTAAGCTTTCAAATGACACCTATTTTGTGTTGATCAAGGTACTAGTTTTGATAAATATGATTATGAATTTGTGTAGCTAGGTGGCGCCCGAGGGTGTTACACTCCGGTTTAGAGGGAATACTCAGCACTCGTTAAGAGTTGATCATAATGGTTACATGCATTAAAAAGCTGAATTTCTATCTTCACTATTTTGATTTGTGAAAGGTTTCACTGTATAATTGCAATCTGTTAACCCTTCCCTGAGTCCTTTACTTTATATTCTGATTTGTGAAATTTATCACAGTACAGTTATGGTCAGTTAACCCTTTCCTGGGTGCCTAACTTCCCTATTAGGAAAAAAAGAGTTAATTATGAAAAATGCCTACCTTTCACATTCTTGACTAGCGGACTTAAAAAGAGTTTGATGCTTTGCTGTGAATAAAATTCACATATCAAGCAGGTCAATATGAAACCACTTTCAGTCTTCGTTTTGAGCTAAAGGCCTTATAAAATTAAGAGTCACTATGAAAAATGTAAAACGCTGATTTCGGACCGAAGGACCGCGTCACTTTCACAATTGCACAAATTTTGAAGAATCACATGCGATATTAGATAAATCAAGAATTTCTGCCTGAATTTCAAACTGGGTAAACTGGGGTCACTCATTTCATCTTCAATTGAATTTCAATTTTGAAAATGGGGATTTAATTAATTTGTTCCTTTTAGATCTGATGAAAGTGGAAGAGGAAAGTGAAGTGGAAAGTGAAGAACTGAGTGAAGAGGAAGAACATCAGAAATCTCAGAATATCACAACTAGAGGAACATCATCTAGTTGCTCAAAGACCAAAAAGAATGTTTCACAGAAAATAACTCAAAGATCAAGAGCTAAAAGGCCATCATGCACCTGCCTTCAGTGTGGAAAGAGTTTCACATGTAAAGGAAGCCTTAGAGATCACACAAGGATTCACACCGGAGAAAGACCTTTCACATGCAGTTACTGTGGAATAGGGTTTAAACAAAGCGGAAGCCTTACAGAACACATAAGAATCCACACTGGAGAGAAGCCTTACACATGCAGTCAATGTGGGAAGAGTTACAGACAGAAAGGAAGCCTTGGGATGCACATGAGAACACACGCTGAAGAGAAGCCTTTTACATGCCCGCAGTGTGGGAAATGTTTTACACAGAAACACAGCTTTAATCTTCACTTAAAAAATCACTCCGGTGTGAAGCCTTTCATCTGTCCTCAGTGTGGAAAAGCTTTTAGTCAGGCGTCACTGCTGAAAGTCCACGAGGTTGTTCACAGCGAAGTGAAGCCGTTTCACTGCGCACCCTGTGGAAGGAGTTTCAATGAAATGTCTGGCCTTAAAAGACATTTAAAATCATTCATACATAATAAATACAGGTCCCTGGAAAAATTCATGATCCCAGCTGTAGCCTCAGGTCATGGTTTTCCCTCAGGAGAAAATGTGTCCCAACAGAGCAATATAATAGGGTCGTCTACTAAAGCACATTACCTGCAGTGAGAAAGGCAGTACAGGGGACATGAATGTATTAGTTCAGAATACAAACAAATCATTAAAGCACGTCTGGTGTTGTGAAGGGATGCTTTTCTTTAATGTTCAGCAGTAAAAACTCTTTTAAATGAATAAAAGTACATGTATGATACCATTCAAAAACAAGGTCTGTTAATAATTCTACACCTTAGTAGTTTAATGTCTTAAATTAAACATGTTTGCACTGAGAATTGAGAATATTCACTTGTAATGATATTAGGAGTCTAAAAGAGGATGCCATGATGTTGGAAAAGAAAATCGGTAACACTTTACAATAAGGTTCATTTGTTAACATTAGTTAATGTATTAACTAACATGAACTAACCATGAGCAATTCATTTGTACTGTATTTAATCTTTGTTAACGTTAGTTAATAGAAATATAGCTGTTCATTGTTTATTCATATTAGTTCACAGTGCATTAACTAATGTTAACAGTATTTTAATGAAGTAGTAGTAAATGTTGAAATGAACAAAGATTAATAAATGCGGTATAAGTGTAGTTCATTATTAATTCATGCTAACTAATGTAGTTAACTAATGAACCTTATTGTAAAGCGTTACCAGAAAATCAGTCAAAACCAAAAATGTATTCATTTATATGCCTTTCTTATAGATTTTTACAATTGATACAATTTGAGCAATTTACTTTTCTCACAGCTATAAACACAATCTGATAACTACACCCCAATTTGTACAAACCTCAGACTTCCATATTTCAGTCAAAAGCATATTCACTTGTAAGATCGTGACACACAAACACACAGACGACTCCACTGCCATATTTAAATATTTACTCCTCTTGAACACAAGCCTCAGTCATCATCAGTGTCCGAGCGTCCTGTGTTTGGATTGTGGGGAAACTGGAGCACAATGGAGGAAACCCAAACTGCAAACTCCACACAGAAAGAGCTGCTGGCTCAGCCGGGACTCCAACCAGCGATCGTTCTGCCGTGTGGAGACAGAGAAATCCCTCCATCTTGAGTCTTCATGTTCCTCTTGAGATCATGGTCATTTTATTCGTATATATATATAAATTCTCATCACACATCGTTGATCTGCATTCAGACATTTTTGTTTTATTTTTGCAACAGGATGTTTTCTATGCTATAATGTATTTCTATAATAAAAACATATCTTACCTGTGGTGATTAGTTGTTTTTCCTCTTATTGTCCCCTAGATGGCAGTAGTACCCAATATATAAGTTGCAGATTACCAAAGTTACAGGGGTAAATAAATGTATATTAGAGAAGCTAAGCACGTTAAATTTGAGAGCTTATGAAATAAAGAGGCTACACGTCAGTTCATACATTTATTTTTTAGACTGTTTATTCAGTGGACACCACACTGGTTCTCATGATACAGCAGAGTATTGATATTTGTAATTTATAACATTTGGAAAGAAAAACAGTTTGAGTTATGTTTGGGATCAATTTGACCCCAGGAAAAAAACATACACAATTTCAAACATTTAGAAGTTTTTTATTTCTAAAACTGAACATCATTACCATCAGAACATCAGTAAGGAACATATGACAAGTTCATTAACAAGAAAGAAAGATTTAGGAATTGTTTTATGAGACTTTAAGTGCTCTATGCAACTATATGAGTTTGACACAATATGAACAGCATATATATTTTTTCTACAGCCCACCAGAGGTTACATTCCAGCCTTTCGTCTGCACTACTTTGTCCGCTCACATCAATAATGTTGAAGAAAATGACAAGGTGCCAACAGGCAGTCATCGGCAGCTGAAGGTGGCTGTGACCTTGTCCAAATGATCAACCCCTCCCTTTGTCTCATTGTAGTCCGGGACCATTTGTGGTTTCGGTCTTCTCTGGTGCATCTTTGTGCATAGTGCTCATTAGCAGGACATTTTTACCTTTCTTGGGGCAATAGGAGACAGTGGCTTTTTCAGTGAAGGCAAACATTAAAGATAAGCACTAAGTCTACCCTGTCGTTCAAGTGGTGAGCGGGACCATAAGAACTTTCCATTTTTGGAAGGTTGTAACCGTCCAACTGAGAAGAAGGGCGCATCACAAATTAATTTATAAGGGAGACATTGACTATAATGGATTTAACCAGACTCAGAAACACTCAAACCAAGTACAAATGCAAAAGTAATTGCAGAAGTGTTTATATCAAATATGTCACACAAAACCATAAAAACAGTGAGTCAACAATTGAAGATATGCATGTATGTTTTCTAAGTTGTCATAGTGAAAAAAGATATAAGAAACCGAGCTTATCTGGGGTGCGTTCTCCGAAACTACCTTAACGCTACGTCGTTCTTAAGTTGTACCTTAAGAAGTACCTTATCGTTAATACGTGGTTTCCGAAACCTTCTTAGTTAACCCTCTGGGGACCAAAAACGCGCCTGCGCGTTTTGCTCGTTTTTTTTTTTTAGCAATGAAAATAAACACTAAATGCTCTGTTAATTTTGATCTTTCATTTTCGTGTAATACATCAATCGATCCTGTTCAGTTTCTATTTTTTTTCTGTATATTCACAATAAAAATAAAGTGTTTTGCTTTTTGTCAAATAAAGAAACTTTAACATGATGCTATTTCTGCCTTCTCTCTGTCAGTGAACTCCCGTTTGAAACGCGTTCGAAAATGATCTATAACTCTGCGAAAATTCAGTCAAACAGGCAAACAGACCCACGGGCATAAAGCTTGAGATCGCAGCTTTTAAATGAAGTAATTTATATAAAAAACAAATATTATCAGCTTCTGTAATCTGTCTAAAAAGAGAGCGATTCCAGTCGAGCTCATTACGAGCTCATTGACTTTGATTCGTTCACGCCTACTCACGGAGCGCGCTATTCATAAGATAATGTGTTAAGCCGTCTATGCAAAACAGGTAAACGCCCCCAAGCAAATGCATTAAAAGCTTCAAGTTTCATCATTCAGTCACCTGCGCGTTGGGAAGATGACACGGTACACCGGTGCGGAAGCCCTTCAGCTCGTCCTGGATACTAGCGACGAAGAGTCCACATTTTCATCAGAAGAGGAGCGCGACTACTCTGATGACGACCGTTTGTATTTTGAAGAGCGTCTTGATCCAGCCGTGGATAGAATTTCGGATGAGTAAGTATTTATTCTTACTTGCATTAGTTGACAAGCTATTCAAAACATGAGCTTACATATTATACTGGGTGGACTTGCCATCCAGAGTATTGACATTTGATATCTACCTATATTCAACACGATCTAATGAAAGTGCATATCTACACCATGAATTTAATATCTCGTACCATTTCAACGTCAAAAATGTTTTGTTTTGTTTTTTTTGTGTACATATGCTACACCCCTTGGTTAGGAAATTTGTATTTGTATGTGTAGCCTAAATGATATGTTTAGATCATTATGTATGAAAGATAGAATTTAGAAAGTAGGCCTAGTAGGTGTTTAGATTATATTTTGACTATATAAATGCTGCCTCATTATCATTAACGATGCATGCTCGCAAATATCAGTTGTAAATGTGTGTAAATGTGCTGAAATGTGTAAATATACCCAGTTAATGAAGTGCACAAATGTGTTAGGCTAATGTTTGCGGTGTGCCTCTCCGGTAATTGCCCATTGACACGCATATAGGCTTATTGCACGCGTCTAAAATTATTTACATCAGTTATTCATTATAGACTAATTCTACTATAGTTATATTTATGTAATAATATTCTTCAACTTTTTTAAAAGGAATGTAGCGTCATCACTACGTCCGCCTGCAACTCGGAGTGCGCTTAGCAACACAGTCAGAAATCAGAAAGAGTAAGTACATATTTACCCACTATTTTACAGATGTTAGTTACATTTTGTTTATACTTAGTGTTAATAATATGAGCCTGTATGACTTTATTATTTATTTTGGGAGATTGGTTGATGTTACATATGTTTTATGTTATCAGCATTGCTAAATGTCCATCAGTTATGCATGTGCTGGAATGGTACTCTGTAAAATATATGATAATAACAGTTTTTAACTTTTTTTAAAAGGAATGTAGCTTGTTCACTCTCGCCTTCCACTGCAACTCGCAGGACAGGCAGCAACGGAAATCAAAAAGAGTAAGTACATATTTATCTACTATTTTACAGATGTTAGTTACATTTTTGTTTATATACTTAGTGATGATACAAATGTAGCCTATATGTGCCTGTGTGGCTTTGCAAAAAATGTGGTGTTATGCATGCACAATATAACAATTATTGATTGGTAATGTTAATATAAAAGAGCTTATATTGTGTTGCTTTATCAGCATTGCTAAATGTCCATCAGTTATGCATGTGCTGGAATAGTACTCTGTAAAATATATGATAATAACAGTTTTTAACTTTTTTTAAAAGGAATGTAGCTTGTTCACTCTCGCCTTCCACTGCAACTCGCAGGACAGGCAGCAACGGAAATCAAAAAGAGTAAGTACATATTTATCTACTATTTTTTTACCTACTACTGTGGCTTTGCAAAAAATGTGTTATGCATGCACAATATTACAATTATTGATTGGTAATGTTAATATAAAAGAGCTTATATATTTTTTGTTTTATCAACATGCTGATTGCCCTGCCCTGACATGCTGATAGTACTTTGATCAACCTTTATTAACCTTTATTAATATTATTATTTTTTATAGGAATGTGGCAAAGAGGGCCAAGACAAACATTCAGACGAGCAACAAGGAGTCCACTCTGTGATGGAAAACAGAGACTGACATTGATATGGTTCCACAGACTCTGAGATTCCTGCCTGCCCGGGAACTTGGACCACAGCTGAGTTCTGCTGACACACACACTCCCCAGACTCTCTTCAAAATGTTTTTTTCTGAGAATGCAGTTTCAACTCTGTGCCACAACACCAATGCTCAGGCTGCTGGTGCAATTGCAAAGGGGCGCAAATTTAAATGGACTGATGTCAGCATCAGTGAGATGTACCGCTACATTGGGCTGGTGTTTTACATGGCCATGGTGAAGGTCAGCTCCATCAAGGACTACTGGCGGCAAGACAGTCTTTTCTCTTTGCCTTTTCCTGCCACAATCATGGCAAGAGAGAGATACCGCACCATTTCATGGAATGTGCACATGAGTCACCCAGATGCAGATAAGGAGAATGACAGAAAGAGGGGCACACCTGAACATGACCGTCTTTTCAGAGTCAAACCTCTCATGGAAACTATCCGTCATGCTTGTAAATCCATCTATCATCCTAGAAGAAACTTAGCTGTGGATGAAAGAATGGTGGCATGCAAAGCACACACAGGTATGACACAGTACATGAAAGCTAAGCCAACCAGATGGGGTTTCAAGTTGTTTGTTCTTGCAGACTCCTCAAATCAACGGAGCATAAGCATTTACTGTGAGATACCTTTTGTTTTTACAAAATTACAATAAAACAGATTGAAAAACAAAACATTTGAATCTCCTCATTCTTTAAGGCTGCCTCACTCGATGGCCCATTAGCACTTGGGGGAGCGTCTATGTCACACCCCTGGTCTGAATCTCATTAATATTGATGACCCATTACCACTCCCACGCATAAACCTCTTCTGACAAAAAAACTGTTTTACAATGTTTAAATCAATGTTGTGTTTTATGTGAAAGATTAGGCAGGATGATTTTCAGATCATTTTGAAGCTAGAACTCAAAGGGACAACATCAATTAATCAAAAGTCTTGTGGACAGATATTTAATATGTGTTTTGTGGTCTTAATTCAGCAACTTTCATTTTAATTTTTTCCAAAAACCACGCATAAACATTATTCTCTTAAAAATACAAACATCTACATACACGTTGCTCGCATATTATGGTAGGCCTGTTTGTGCTATATAGAGTGATTTTACACCTTTGCCATTAACATGTTTATAAATAACTGAAAAAAGCACAAATGTCAGAGCATGTCAGAACATCTCAACGACCCCAAAAACAGCTTGGTCCCCAGAGGGTTAAGAATACCTTCTGTAAGTCATACGTTCGTAAGGTTGGTCTGGAGCGCTCTTAGCTATACCTTATCGCTGCTGACGGTTCATACCGCTAGTGGCCACCACTACGCAAAAAGCTTTTTTACATCGCAGTTTAATTACACATAGAAAATTTTATATGAACATTTAATATAAAATCTGATTTAGTATTAAAATTACATTTTTACTTTACTTAAAAAATGTACACATAAAATAGCCTACACCCAGTGTAAAGTTTCCATACACTAATGGTTGTTAGCTTTTTTTTTATTAGGCTACTATCCTAAGGCACATCAGCTGGCGAACCATTTGACAGAAAAGGCTTAGGAGTCTATATAAAGAAAGATGAGTTTACACAAACTTTATGGCAGCGAGACAGCGAGTACTTGTTTTAAATCAAAGACGGCGCCGTCCGCGGAGCCAGTTAGTGTATGTCAACTACATGGCTGGTGGATAATCAGCATACGTTGTGGAGAACATTAACACACTTATGGCCGTGAGGGTTTGGGATTGCACACTTGCTAAATTATAAACACATACTCATATTTATTTCTGCATGTACATATTTCAATGAGCCCCGATAAATGCAGTTTGTACTATTTCTAAAACGCTTCTTTATAAAGAACATTGTTTTCTCAATACTTTACCTATACCGCTGTGAAGGAAAGAGCGCACAATCGATCATCGAGGCATCGATATCAACCTATTCAGCGCCTCCACCATGGACAGCACCTGCTAAGGTCGAACTTAAGAAGGTTTACCTTAAGCAACATCCTAAGGTATAGTTCGGAGAACACACGTAGGAAACGTATACCTGTAGTTAAGGTGTACCTTTTGAGTCTTCGTAGCGCACTAAGAGACAACGTTATCGGAGAACGCACCCCTGGTCATTGTCCATGAAATGGCTTTCCTTGAAAGGTCTTTGCGCAAGGTAGAGGTGAAGATAGGGGTTTGTCAAACAAGAAAAGAGCAAAAAGTCCAGTAGTTCAGTAGTTCATTTCAAATTCTAGCTTCAGTCAATCCAGGCTTCAGTTTAGGGTATGTTGCAATAACGGTGTCCTTGCAGCACTCAAACATCCCAGATCTCAGTTGATTCAATTTATCCAATGATGACATTGGCATGACTAAGTAGAATCCCCACAAGAAACAGTACAGCATAGGATGGAATAATTCTCAATCCCGTAGAATAAGAAAGATAACTCTGTGGATGAGGTATATACGTGAAGTCCTTCTAAATAAAAACATACAGGCTAACATTAACACCAAACATATTACATGAAATGACGTAACCCAGCAAAAACAATGATAACAACACAAAATGAACAACACTTACTTGGATGAGCTTAAAACAACAGTTTCTCAACCCGGACTCTACAGCTGTGTCCCAATGTGACGGCTGCATCCTCCGAAGGCCGTATTTGAAGGCCGATTGGCCGCATTTGAAGGCCGATTGCGTCACAGCGGCGCGACGAAGGACGTCCCAATTCAAAGGCTGCATCCTTGGAAGGTCGCATTTGAAGGCCGATTGCGTCACCGCGGCGCGATGAAGGCTGTCCCAATTCAGTTCTGCATCCTCCGAAGTCCGTATTTGAAGGCCGGTTGCGTCATCGCGGCGCGACGAAGGCTACCCTGATTCAAAAGCGACGCCAAATGCGTCCTTCGTTTCCCCGTGAAAGGAAGGATACATAAATGAACACTTAGCGGCCCATCCTACCCTATTCTACCCCATAAATCATTGCGCGCCGTTGACGACAGCATTTATTTATTTATTTTTAAAGGCGGCCGAGACTGGAGATCGGTGGTGGACAGCAAATTCACATTTAAATGTAAGTATTATGTTTTCATTTATTTAAATGGCTAGCGAAACCGAGTTAAAGTTTATTATAAATTTCATCTTAACTTCATTTGTCAGGTAGTTTGAGGCAAAACGTGTGCTAATATTAGTTTAACGACCTATTTGTAATATTTGCACTAGTCTATCTCACTTGTGTATTATAAGAAATATCACTCACCCTATAAAGCCCACAACAATAAGAAAAGCAGTTGATAAGGGAATGGGGTTTCACTTTGATGTGTTTTTGTAGTGCTGTCATGAAAGCTATGTGGTTTTAACCAAATTTGAGTAGAAATATGATTTCTTAAGTATTTTGTATGCATGTCTTGATGTGTCATATTTTGCAGTGTTAAGAATGCACTTAAGATTGCACCCCTGTGTTAAGCTTTTTTAGAGCAATTCAGGAGAAAAAAAATATTGTGTAAAAATATCTGCAATGTATTGTGCTGTTGTTGTTAACAAGCCATGGTTAATTTGCTCTGCCCTTAGGATTGCAAGTGTCCTGGGACAGGTGAGGGTGTGAGTGGGAAACCCACTGCTGAAACTCGGCCCTGGTTTGTCCTCAGGGCCCAGTTCAGCAGTGGGTGCCCACGGTGAGGAGGAGCCAGCACCAGCAGCACCAGCACCAAGGCAGAGGCGAAGAGAGCAGGGAGAGGATGGACAGGCTGTTTTCTCTTCTTGAGAAAATGATTGAAAAATATATATTTTTCTACATATTCTTTAACTTTTTTCACTATTTTTTAAAAGGAAAGAAAATCTGTACATTTTCTTTTATGCAACTTTAAATGTGTAAATAAAAGAATGAATTGTTCTGGACATTGTTTATTTTTTTGACAGTCATAATTTCTACATGAAACAAACTCTTGTATATCTTTTTTTTTCAAATAAAATTGGTAAATGAAAATCATTTGTTCCACGGGCTACATTAAATTACTTTTTCCAACTATTAACAACATACGTTAAACATATCAAAATCAACAAACATTTACAGTACATAAAATAAGAAAAAAATGATGTAGACTATTATTAGAATTTATTAGAATAATAATTAGACTTTCAAAAAGAGTAATTTCTGAAAAAAGTACTTTTAATAACAAGTTTTTAGTATCAAGAGTAAAACTAGAGGTATGTATTCTGCAGGGGAAAAAACTCCTTGTCAGGGTTTTTATTATAGTTTGTATTTATAATTATGCTACTCCTGCATTTTACTTATGAATATTTTCAAGGTTGTTACATTATATACTTTTGTGTAGTTTAATGTAAAATCATATGTGAGGGAAAAAAAGGTACTTCAGTAGGTTACTTCACATTTGTACGTGAATATTTAATGAAATATGCAGTTCCGAAAATTAAAGTCCCATATCAGTTTGAAAATTAAAGTCTCATATTTGTTTGATATGTCCCATATCAAAGGGCGCATCTGAAGCGCTCGGACCGGTCTAGCCTACGGAGGATTGTTCTTGTCGCCTGGCAACCGTGACAGCTGCCGATGACGAGCGCGAGAAATACTGGACCTTTTTTATATTCAATTGGGTTTTATTTTCAAACAGGGCTAAACCGAAAATACATGATCCGGCAGCGCCGGGGCTGAAACATCCTCACCATGTCCTCCAGTAAAATATAAAACATAAAAATGACAATAGCCAATTCTGGCTCCATAGCTGTTTACTCAATTAGGCTATATCAAATGAATGATCAGGATGGCAGCTGTCCTCTCGCACCGTTGAGGAGCGGTGATCAGAAACACCTGGTTGCGCAATTAGGAAATCCTATGAAGGCTACATGGTGCGTCCTTCGGAGGACTCATAGGCTGCATCCTTGAAGTCTTCAGTCCTTCGAAGGATGCAGCCTTCACATTGGGACACAGCTTGAATATAAGGTTAGCTGAAGGAGGCCATTCTTCTCTCCAACCAAACATACTCCAACTCTACTTCTCCCTGCCTTTTATCCAGAGGAAGAGTAGTCTGGAGAGCCCCCTAGAGCATGGTAGTGGTACTACTGCTCAAAACCAGAGTAACTGCTCTAAAGGTCGTTACATATCCCCCCGCTCAATGGAAAATTTGCCCACCATGGCAAATTTTAAGATTCTGAATGTGATAGGTATCAAGATTGGATGGATCAGACATTAGTGAGACTTGGTAGTTTACGGGGCCTAATCTCTTAACAATTTTAGCAGGGCCCTTCCATTTTGGCAACCTCAGCAGGAGTAAACCCAGTGCTTTCATGCCAGGCCGAATTTTTAGCAAACCTAAATTAAGCCAACCACTTGTCCCATTGGCGATGATGCTCTTCCACATAGGATGCTATCATGGTCTTCAAATTCCTGTTTACTCGTTCAGTGAGGTTTGTCTGTGGGTGATAAGCAGTGGTTAACTTTTGCACAACTCTCCATTGTTTGCACACTGAATTAATTAGCTGAGAGGTAAATTGTGTTCCTCTATCTGACACTAGATATGCAGGAGTTCCCCATCTAGTAAAGATTTCCTCTATCAGTATTTTGGCAATGTGAGGTGCCTTGGCGGTCCTTAACGGGAACAGCTCCAGGGGCGGACTTTACCATTAGGCAAAGGTCGGCAATTGCCTTGGGCCCCGAGCTACCTTGGGGCCCCCAAAATGCCCTATTAAATGCTTAATTAAAAAAAAAAAAAAAAAATTATATATTTCTAAAACACCATTTGCGAAAAATGTTATCAAATCATTAGTGTCGCAGGAGGGGCCCCCCCCCCGCCTCACTACATTGGACTATTCCATTATCTCACTTACTGCGCATCTGCGAAAGTGACAAGGCTGTGCCAAAAAACTGACGGAGAAAAAGAAGTGAGTGACAGAGTAAAAATGATGCGAAGCTAGCTACCCAAGCGGTGCTGAAAAAAGGAGGAAGCGGGAGGAAAGCAAAAAGTCTGTAAAGGTGCGCGGCGCAAAAGATAAACAACACGCAGTAACAGGAGGACTGGGAAATACACAAACTGAGCAAGACGAGTCTAAACGCGAAAATGTAAAGTTTCGAAGTTACCCAAGCGGCTCAAATAAAAGAAATAAGTGAAAAGACGCTGATAAGTATTTGGGAACGCTGCCAAAGATGACAAACTTTTTTACGGCTACTGTAAGATACAGATCAGGAACAACAACGTCCAACGCACAGAAAAATCGTGCAGAGGACACGGAGATCGACAGACAAAACTGAGCAGTTTAACGTTACTTATGAATCATGATATTGAAAAAAATCTCAGCTCTCTCAGATTCTGTCAATTCTATTACGAAATTCAAACAATAAATACCGTTTTGTCGTTTTAATGTGACATTCCTATAGCGATACAGTAAAGATAAAGTATAACTTACCGAAATGTATATTCCTCATTCATAATATCGATCAATAAGTGTTTTTTAACCGCGGAAAGAGGTAAAACAGCTGGAGAACAATCGTCACATAACATTTACCTCAGGAAAGCCATTTAATTGGCTAGAAACAAAAGAGCTATAGAGAGTATTTGGCTAAATATGTGTACTATATTACTTATTTTAACCTTAAATTATACCATCTGATAGGGCTATTTTTCTTGAGAAAAAGTAATGCATATCTTGTGAAACTTTACCTAATATTTATCCAAATGAGTCAATATTGAATCAAATCACAAGAATTGAATCGAAATGGTGAAATTTGTCAAGCAAAAAAAAAAAAAAGAAAGAAAAAAAAAGAAAAGAAAACATAGCTTACCAGAAATTGTACCATGTAAACATTGTAACATGTTTCTGTTTAGGAGTAAAGAAGTGTAGCCTATGCAGGGTTTAAAGGGGATGTTTTTTTTTCTCCTCTCTAACCTTTACTTCCCCGTAGATTAGCTTTACCTGCCTATCCACCATTCAGTCTGTAGGCCTACATATTTTTTCGTTCTCTTTTAAAGATTGGATGTGGAGGGGCCCATAGCCTACCTTCGCCTTGGGCCCCCGATTTGCTAAATCCGCCACTGAACAGCTCTAACCACTTTGAGCAATAATCCACCACCACAAGCAAATATTCATTTTGTTTGCTACTCCTGGGGAAAGGACCCATGAGATCAATCCCAAGCATGTATCCTGGTTCTACAACTTGGGTGCTTTGCAATAGACCAGACGGCTTTTCCTGAGAAGGTTTGAATTTTTGGCAGGTGTGGCAGTTCTTACAATACTTCCATACATCGCCTCAAATACTGGGCCAATATACGGTCTCCAACAGTCTTAGCAGAGTTTTTAACTTTCCCAAGTGGCCGCTAAGTGGATTGTCGTGTGCGTAGTGTAAGAAAACTTGTCGATGGAGTTCGGGTATGACCAGCTGGAGCTTTTGGCCTTTTTTCCCATCAGGAACACTACGAAACAGGTAACCGTTTTCTATCACATATTGCACTCGAGTAACATCCACTGATGTCTGCTTTCCAGCTTTAGATATCAGCTCTTGAATTTCACTGTCACTGCTTTGTGATGCTGCAATTTGGGTAAGGTCTACTGGCAAATTACATGATTGAGCAGTGGTGTTGGCAACGGTCGTGAGTCAGATGCGTTATTGGGTACTTGGTTTCGAGACATCACATCTGGAACTACGTTACACTGCCCTTTTCTGTACCTTACTGTAAAATGGAAGCCTTGCAAACGAATTGTCCAACGAATAAGACGTGACGATGGTTTTGGATGTTGAAAGGCCCATGTTAAGGCAGCATGATCCGTTACAACTTCGAATGGACTTCCTTCCAAGTATGGTCTCCACTTTTCCACCGCCCATACCACAGCTAGACATTCTTTTTCTGTATGTCTTTTTTCACCTCCTTTGAGTAAGCGAGAGGCATACGCAATGACATGTTCCTCTCCTTCAGGAACCCTTCATGCCCCCCTAGAGTATGGTAGTGGTACTACTGCTCAAAACCAGAGTAACTGCTCTAAAGGCCGTTACAAGGTAATGCTGGTGGTTGAGGGACAATGGGAGGGTCGACACTAGAGGTCTCATTCTCAGATTAACCCCAAGGATAATAGCAAGGTTAAGTATCTAAAAAAGACAGGAGTAATAGAAAGACATTGTTTTCTTCACCATTTATTATCCTTCTTATCCCTTGTCATATTCTTAGATAGTTAAACCTATGTACGCTTCACACTCCAGACTAGTAGGCGACAGAAACACACCTTTAAGTTGGTTTGCCAAACCTCCATAAAACTCATGAAGAAAGAGTTCTGTGTGAGTTCGTCGTCTAAGGTACCCTCATGTGTCCTGATCCTGCCAAGTCCTGTCTTACTGCCTGTCTTGTTTTCCCCTATTGGGTACTTTTAGTTTTTGTCAAAACATTTTTTTTTTTACTATTAATAAATTGCTCTGCATTTGAGTCCTGACCTCATCCCTCAATCCTGACAGTATGTGTCATCAATCAATCAAACTTTATTTCTAAAGCACTTTAAAACAACCGAAGTGGACCAAAGTGCTCAATAATAAAAAGCTTGATTTAACGACTGCCCTGATCTGACTGTCGAGCTAAATGTCCGAATCAATTTTAACCCCTAGATTAGTGATGGTTGTCTTGGAGTACTGGGCCAAGGCACCCAAATCAACAGGAGGGGTCCCAATGGTGCCACCAAAAACCATAATTTCTGTCTTTTGCAGTGAAACTTCCAGGGCCCGTATTCATAAAGATTCTAAGAATCCTCTAAGAAAACTCTTAATTTAGCTTAAAAACTTTTACGTAGGAGTCTTAGCTTAAAAGCGATTCGGGACCGATCTGAGAGCAACTCTGAGTAAGGAAAAGCCAAAAACTTTCATCTTAGTAAGGAGGCGGGGTTGACCCCGTTGCTATGTATGACACAATCTTTTGAAGACTGTGATTGGTTGGTTGTCCAAGAAGGAAAAAAAAAAGTGATTATAAGTATAGGGTCTATTCTAAGCCTATTCTATTCTAAATTACATGCATCATTTTTCCTATTTGACCGTTCTCACACACATTATATATGTGTATATAAATCCTTTTTATTTTATATACCATGCTGTTAATTTCCTATAAGGTATTTGATTGGCTTAGAATGATAAAAATTGTTCCACTCTTTCCAATTACACTGATTGCTGGCATGTCTATTTAAGTGGTGGTTTGAATGTTGGTTTTAATGTATCAAACATGGAATTTTCCCAGTTGCCAAATATCGTAATGTAGTGATTACTTTCATTTCTGGCGCTATGGCATTTCTGTGCTGTGTCGGAGATGTTAGCGTGTCTCTAATAAGATCAGTCACAAACATGATCCCTGCACGATCTAATCTATAGCGTCTTATTAACTCACTGTTATTCATTGTCTGCAACACATTTCTTCTCCCTCTTCGTCTTTCTGCCATTTTCTCCTCTGCTAAAGAAACTGTTAAGCCTCTTAAAAGTCCTCGTCCATGCTCCTAACAATTTTGACCTTAAGACCTCTTTTAAGGGTTAAGATGCTTTCTGAATAACTTTTTTCTTTACTAGGATTTTTTCTTTAACTTTAAGAGTAAACGCCCACATTTCTAAGAATTTTCGTAGAATTTTGTCACTAGGAGCTACTCTTTGCATTAAGATTCTTTATGAATACGGGCCCAGGCCTTTATATCTTCAAGACACTCGAGTAGCGGTCCAACAGTGTCATTGTTGTTAAGAGGCATATCATTCTGGCTATCGTCCGCGTAACAGTGGAATGACATGCCATGCTTTTTGACTACTGAACCAAGCAGGAGCAAATTAAGAGAGAAGAGAAGAGGGCCTAACACTGAACCCTGAGGGACCCCACAAGAGAAAGGAGAAGAGGAGGACTCAGTGTCACCACAGCTGACACAGAGGGTCCGACCTTTCAAGTATGACCTGAACTATTTCATGTTACTATTCTATGCCCTTGATGCCCACCCACCACTCTAAACAAGTGATCAAGATTTCATGGTCCACAGTGTCAAACGCAGCAGTTAACCTCCTGGGTCGGCAAACGTGCCGGCGCGTTTCGCTCAATTTTTTTCAGATAGCAGCAAAATAGACTTAAAATACTCTGTCATTTATGGTCATACAGACTTAAGAAATATGAAAAAATAAACTGTTAAATGTCTACTTTTTTATGTGTCCACTTACAATCGAAACAAAACATTGTGCTTTTGGAAAATAAGGAAAATAAACAGGGTGTGCTTTCTGCCTCTGCGTCTCTGTGAACTTTTTTTCTGAAGTACGTCTCAAACTTAAACCAAACTCAGCGAATACTAGTTACCCAGGCATGAGCAATATATCTTTATAACCAATTAATTGTCTGCTTTTAAATGATCTAATTCAAAACTAAAACAAATATTCTCTGTTTATGTAATATGTATGAAAAGAGAGATGTCAGTCGTTCTCATTTCAGCTCATTTCAGCAAATTATCTGCTAATGTGAACACGCCCAAGGAGAGCGCGCACTATTCAAACGCAAATTATCTGAGGCAATCCATGCAAACTTGTCAACGCTTACATCAGCTCGATAAAACACATCAAGTTTAATCAGATTAATGTAGGCTACTTTACTTCAGATCGCTCGGCGTGAGAGGACACTGGCGCTGTTTATTCGCCGCTTCTCCGTCTGCTATTGCCTCTCTTGTTCCTGTTTATTTGTGTTTGCTGTACCCCTACCTCTGGACAGCCTCTCTACCTCTGGACAGCCTCTCTACATCTGGACAGCCTCTCAGCTGGTTCTCGAAGCCACTTGGTGTCCTCGACCGGACTGTCACCTCGTCGGTTAGCCGCTAGCTGGCTGCACTCGTTCACCCAATGCGTGGCGGCTAATCCTAGCTGCTACAGCGGCTAACCCAATTGCCTACCTCCTTCTCACAGGCAATCTCCACCAGATGCGAGCCGTGATCGAGACTGGACTTTCATCTCCCCCTGTCACACCGTGGATCATTTTGGCACTCACATCAGTTATCCACCTCTGTGCCCCTAGTCCACGGCTAACTGCTATCACGGAGCTCTCAGTCCCTTCGCTCGGCATCATGTTCAAATATTCAACTCTGCAACTGGTCGAAATAATCAACTACTCCATTCCATCCTGCATCCCAGTCATCAAACAGCTCGGACTTCTACGTCGACCCCGTACATCCACAGAAGCTTCTTACTAACAAGCTTCCACCATGGACAATCCATTCCATCCATCTGGTCACCTGCACGCTCTGTCGCACCTCTCGCATGTCATCAGAATGCTTCCCCGCTGGATCACATAGGGCCGAACGCACCGTCTGGCTGCACAGAAAACCAGCCGTTCCCAGGATTGGGGCCATTCTCAGGCTTTATTAGAGACAAATCCACAGTGACCCTCTTCTCTTCTTCTGGTCTCTACTGCTGCTTCTTCAGGTTGATTGTCTGTTGGCACCCCCCGGCAGGCTGTGACCACCGCCTGCTATGCCTTCACTCTCCCAACAGAGTCAGACTCTATTTTCTTCAATCCAGAAAACTGCAACCTTACCATCACTGAATGGGCAACGATCAACTCTTGGCCTTCTCGGTACGTTCAGGATGCCGTGCTGTCCAGCATGGCCTCAGCAGGCCCCAGGGCAGCAGGCCTCGACTCACAACACCAGCCATGTGCTCATTCAGGAGAGAGAGGACTCTCTCAACCACAACAGCATCAAGGACAACCTCAGGAGTTGCATGGTTATTTTCAACGCCATGAAACAGCGTTGAAATAACCATGCAAGTTCATCATATCTTCTCCATCCAGCAGAGAAGAAAACGATTGCAACTTGTACAGTGACATTTGACACTCACGGACCCATCAACAAACTCAATTTTCAACCACTTCAAGAATTGTGTCTCCTGCACAGACCATGCAAGTATCAATTTAATGAGGTGCTCTGAAAATGATAAGCTGATGGTTCTTTTCATAGTTAAATAGATCTTTTCCATAGTCCATTTCCTGCTTCCGGTTCCTGCTTTCCTGCTTCCATTTTACCTATGCATGTATGCATGTATGTATGTATGTATGTATGTTTGTTTAGTTTAGTTTAGTTATGTTTGTGATTTAGTTAATAAAACTTGTGCACAATATGTATTTGGTTCTGATTCTCTGCTTGCAACAAAGTCCATTTTACGATCTTGATCTTGTTACATGCTCTAAGCGCTGTACATGCTAAGAAATAATTATTTTTCGGTGGCCATGAAAGATACGCTTTTCTTAGAATAAATGAATAATCAAAAGAGTTCGTTGGAACTGATTAATTGATTGTAATATTAATTTAGCTACCTCAAGTTAATCCAATTAACTAACCCAAATATTAATAATTATTGATAATTATGAGTTATTATTAATATTTCCCCTTTGAGATATCTTGTTACACGACACTGTCATAATTTCATAATGCTGTGAACAAACGGTCTCACGCACCGTAAAATTAGTTGCCCATTTATCATTCACCGCCATACAAAGTCCGCCTCCAATCGATTTCCGTGTCTTTTTTGTGTCCCAGTCATAACGAATGAAAGTAAATCCATCCAAGTTCAATACAGTGACCTCAGACAGCCATGTGTCAGTGAAACAGATCAAACTCGTGTTCCGATAGTCTGAATCAGTTTTGATCAACACGGAAAGTTCATCCATTTTATTCCGCAGTGACCGCACATTTGACAACGGCAGGTATTGGAGGCCTACTTCCCCGTCTTCTCACCCTGTTCCTGATTCCTCCTCTTGATCCCCTTTACCGACGGATTCTTTTCCTCAGCAAGTGCTTGGGGATTAAATCCAGAAGTGACGATGTTGGTATATTAGATGAAACTTGTTGCAGATCTAGAAGATCAGCCCGAGCATAAATCATGATGCCTGAGTTGATGGTTTGTGAATCTGCCGATGAGCTCCAGCACGACCATATAGGTTGAACGCACAAAAGGATCCACAGAAACATAGTCCAAGTTTTCAAAATCGTATGCATCTTGATGAGCTGCACAACTGACATAACCTTTGCATCGAACTCTGACTTAAAAAAAACACACAGAAAACCAACACAAACAGCCTTTAACCGCGAGTCGCTCAAGCCGTGGAGCGCCCCACACCACCGGAAACCAAGTTATGCCTGTGATACGCCCCTTTCAGACAGAGAAGTGGATGACGTCACTACAGGCGCTCTTTTATACACAGGTTCAGCTGTAGTGACGGCATAGGCTATTATTAATATTTCCCCCTTGAGCTAATTTGTTACACATTCATGTCCTAAAATTCGAAATTAAATGAATGCTAGTCGGGATTTAAGGGCGTTTTCACAGCTGAAATCTGTGTGTCTGACGTCAGCGTGTTGTCAATTCGGCGGGTAACTTAGACAATAATGAATAAACATACGCATATCGTTGCAACTATATTGTTATTATTGCATTACTCTCTGCAGCACCAACTATCCGCGAGGCTAGCTGGGAGCACTAAATGATATTCAAAGTCACATGACACGTTTTAAGCACATAAAACAGAACATGACATTATCATTGCCACACTTTGTGTTTGTTGTTCCAGCCGTGACATCGCAAAAAAATAGAAACCGTTTCTAAAATATAATTTTTCCAGCTATCTTCTGTCTTCTTCGGCTAGGCCGGAACCACCGGAACTTCCTGTAAATGGTCTAAAAGTCCGAACCATATAGAAAATGCGTTCACACTAGAAACGAACCAAACCTTTGTTCAGTTTGATCCGGATCGGATCTTTTCCTCTGACCAAATTTCGTCTGTTTGGTTCGGACCGTGGTCCGGGGGAGGTTTCACACCTGTAATTTTGATTCAGATCAAAATGAAAAGTCCTAAAAATCCGGACCAAACAAGGTAGGTGTGAAACGGCCCTAAGTCACACATTTATGTCCTTAATTGGCATGATAACTGATGATAGGCGTGTGATTTTCAGTTGGAGAAGAGACTTCTGTGACCCGAGTGCTGCCGTCACCTCGCTTTTGTTCACCGAAATCTGTTTCAAAATTAAACAATGACTAAATAGCATATACAACTCACAGATAGTCACAGATATTGTGCAGATACTTTCAGTAGGAAACAGTAAACATTCGTGTTATATTAGAGATGGTTTGTGGCATTATTCATAATGAATTAATGCTGATGGGAAATGAGGAAATGTGCAATCATAGTGAATCTCTTACTAACAAGCTTTCAGGAATCAAGCTTTTGAAAATTGAGGGAAAAATCACTCACATCCACTCAATAGGGAAGTGTTTTCTAATGGAAGAAACTAAATCAATTATGATACTCAGCAGAAGTGCTTCAAGTTAAATCCTTCATGACTGACACTTTAAATGGGTCATGAACTGGCTTTTTTTATATTTTTATATTGTTGTCTGAGGTCAACTTATGACGTTGGCTTGGTTTTTACATCAAAAACATCAAAATGAATAAGTAATAGGCTATTTTCTACCCTGGTTTTGAGCCTAGCTCCTGAAACGCTCGGTTTTTATGGGCGTGCCGCATTGAAGACTTGGAAGTAAACACCCACTGCAATGATTGGACAACAGTTTTGCATATTATGATGAGTTTCATGTAATGTGCGAATCGGTGGGCGGGGCTAAACGGGCAGTGTTGAAGTAGGCGTTGATCTTCTTCTGCGGAGGCGGGGTTTGACACCCTTTGACGTCATAGATCCCCACTTTGAAAAACCTGTCGTTCGCTGTGCCTGCTGCCAATAAAAGCTTTTATTGGACTAACAAGGAAGTGTTCAGTTCTGAAACTTACAGGATTTTCTTATAGTGTGATGACCTCTTATATGTCAAAAGCTCAAGGAAAATTTTATTTCTCAGTTCATCACCCCTTTATAGAATGCATAAAAACGTACTCGGTTACTAACGTAACCTCGGTTCTCTCTAGAAGAGGGAACGAGTACTGCGTAAGATATCTTACGCTAGGGGAAAATCCTTTTCCGCGAGATATTGAAGCCAAAAATTATCCATAATTTTGTAATAATGCAAAACGCGTTGCAGCAGCAATGCAGACATAGGCGAGACAGCTCGCGCGCCTATTGGCTGCTCTGCGGCAACTGCAGCAGCCTATCGAGCGAGGCCTGGCGTGACGTCAGACCCAATCAGGGCACTTCGCGCCCGCTGCGTCACGTCCCGCCGAAATGGGCGTGGTCTAGGCCTATAAATATCGCTCGCAGGCAGCTATTATCTGGTTTTTCATCATCGAAGCAACCAGAGCGTGTGCATGCACGGCAAGATACGCAGTACTCGTTCCCTCTTCTAGAGAGAACCGAGGTTACGTTAGTAACCGAGTACGTTCTCTTACGAGAGGTCTCTCGTACTGCGTAAGATATCTTACGCTAGGGGACCCAGTGTAAAACGCCGTGCATGCTGAGATCTGACACCAAAGACCCAAGGGCGAAAGCCCGGGGTACATATAGTGCACAATCACTCAGTGAACTCACAGAGAGTCCGGGAAGAAGGAGGGGTGCAGCCTCACTTTTCCACATAAAGTAGCGTCGAAGGGACGCAAATTTCATCATACAGACAGGGCGGGGTACGGCCTGAACTGATGGGAAAAAATGTGGGTCTTACACAGTTTGCCCAGCTTTAAACTGTCGAAAATTGAGCTGTGCTCAGTAAACGCAGCATTCTGAGCTGAACGCATCAGGTCAGATAATACTGGTAGTTTAGACCGACAGCAGCCTGGCCTGCAGGGCGGGAACCTCTAGGTTATAAAACCTTATAAATGTAGACGGGGAGGCCCAGCCTGCCGCCATACAAATATCTTGCAAGGCAATCCCACTTGACCAGGCCCACGAAGAGGCCATGCCTCTTGTGGAATGCGCTCTGACACCCAAAGGGCACTGCATGCCCTTGGAGGCGTATGCCAGCGCTATAGCATCAACTATCCATCTGGATAGGCTCTGTTTCGACGCGGCTAGTCCCTTAGAACGTCCGCTAAACGAAACAAAGAGCTGTTCCGTCTGTCTGAAAACAGACGAGCGAGACACATAAGCTCGTAATGCCCTGACTGGGCAAAGGAGGCTCGCGTCTCTTTCCTCATCAGGGACCGGTAGGGCTGACAGAGAGATAATCTGCGCCCTAAACGGTGTGTTGAGGGATTTTGGAACATAACCGTGCTTAGGTTTGAGTATAACTTTTGAGTCATTGGGCCCAAACTCCATGCACGCCGCGCTCACAGAGAGCGCGTGCAGATCCCCTATGCGCTTCACTGAAGCGAGAGCCAGCAAAAACACCGTTTTGAAAGACAGGTGTTTCAAATCGATTGACTGTAAAGGCTCAAATGGCGCACCTTTCATGGCTTCCAGAACCGTAGAAAGGTCCCATACGGGGACTGAGGGAGGTCTGGGAGGATTCAGTCTCTTAGCTCCTCTAAGGAAGCGGATGACTAAATCGTTCCTTCCTATTGACTGACCAAGCGTTGTTTCTGAGAACGCTGCTATAGCCGCCACATAAACTTTGAGCGTGGAGGGGGCCCTGCCCCCATCCAACAGCTCTTGTAGGAAGGAAAGCACCTCCGTCACATCACAGTTTGTGGGTGACACACCACGGGCTGTGCACCAGCCCGAAAACACTGACCATTTCGAAGAATAGAGTCGTCTTGTAGACGGAGCTCTAGCCTGCGTGATCGTGTTTAATACTCCTTTAGGGAGTCCAACATGTACCCGTTGATGGCCCAGACATGAAGGGACCATAGTTCCGGGTGAGGATGCCAGATCGAGCCGCGGGCCTGTGAGAGGAGATCTCTCCTCACTGGTACTGGCCACGGGGCAGTACTTGCTAACTGCATCACGGCTGGGAACCAAGGTTGGTTTTTCCAGAACGGTGCTACCAGCAGTACTGAGCATCCTTCTTCCCTGATCCGTTCTATCACCTGAGGCAGGAGAGAGACGGGGGGAAAAGCATAGAGCGGGCGGCGGGGCCACACATGGGCCAGCGCGCTCCTGCTCTTGGAGAAAAATTCTTGACAGTGAGCGTTTTCTTGAGACGCAAACAGGTCCACTTCCGCTCTGCCGAATTTCTTCCACAGCAGTTGGACTGTCTGTGGGTGTAGAGACCATTCGCCTGCCGGAACATTGTTCCTGGACAGTCTGTCTGGTCCTATATTCATGATCCCTGGCACGTGCGCTGCTCTGAGCGAGCGCAGGTTGCACTGAGCCCATACCAGGAGGCGTTCTGCCAGCCTGTACAGTTTCTCGGATCTGATGCCGCCCTGGCGATTTATGTAGGACACCACAGACATGTTGTCCGAACGGACCAAGACGTGGTGACCTTTTATTTGGGGACAAAAACGCGTCAGTGCGTTGTCTACTGCCAGCATTTCGAGGCAGTTTATGTGCAGGAGCTTCTCCCGTTCTGACCACTGGCCGAAGAACGGTCTGCCCTCGAGCAGCGCTCCCCATCCCGAGGTGGACGCGTCCGTGGACACCACTTTCACCCTCGGGGAAGTCCCCAGGCTTACACCTGATTGGTACCAGTCGTTCGCTTTCCAGGGTTTCAGAGCTGTAACGCATTTCTGATTGACCCTGAGGCGAAGCAAACCGGGTGCCCACGCTTCGCGTGGGACTCGCGCTTTCAGCCAAAACTGCAGCGGGCGCATGCGGAGCAGACCCAGCTGGAGCACTGACGATGCTGAGGCCATGAGACCTAGCATCTTCTGAAATCTCTTGAGCGGGACAGACGCGCCGCAGCGAAAAGAGTTCGCTGTGCGTCGAATGTCTACCGCGCGCTGTTGTGATAGTCGCGCTATCATGGATAGTGAGTCCGGTTCTGTGCCCAGGAAAGATATTTTCTGACTGGGAGACAGGGAGCTCTTCGCCCAATTGACACTCAGACCCAAATCCTCGAGGTGATCGAGTAAAATGGTCGTGTGTTCTATGAGCACTGCGCGAGATTGCGCTAGAATCAGCCAATCGTCCAAATAGTTCAGCACTCGCATGCCTCTCATTCTGAGGGGTGCGAGCGCCGCATCCATGCACTTCGTAAATGTACGGGGTGCTAGGGACAAACCGAACGGCAGGACTGTGTACTGATATGCCTGGCCCTCGAAGGCGAATCTCAAATATCGCCTGTGACGTGACGCTATCTGTATTTGAAAACACGCGTCTTTCAGATCTATTGACACAAACCAATCTCCTTGGCGAATCTGCACAAGGATTTGCCTGGTCGTGAGCATCCTGAACTGTCGCTTCACAAGCACTTTGTTCAGTTGCCTTAGATCTAGTATGGGTCTGAGACCCCCGTCTTTTTTCGGTACCAGGAAGTATCTGCTGTATAGCCCTCCCTCGCTCTGATCTTGAGAGAGAGGTTCTATGGCCCCTTTGCTCAATAGTTTCGTCACCTCGGCTCGAAGTAGATGTGCTACTTCTGTTTTTACCGTGGTCTCGACGCGCGCCACATAGCGGCGAGGGCGTCGGCGAAACTGCAGCGAATAGCCTCTTTCTATAATGTTCAGCACCCACTTCGAAACCCCGGGTAGCTTTGCCCATGCGTCTGCATGGATAGCTAGGGGTCGAATACGAAGCGCGCTCCGCTCGCTCAGCGATGGAGAAGCTTCGGTGTGCTGTAACACAAGCGTGTCGCTCGTGACATTTGAGGCATGGGGCGCGCTGATGACAGCGGGCAGATTGCCCGCGCTCGACTCCTCTGCGGTGGTTAACCGCGAGGGGGAGGGCTGGGCGGTTCCCGTGGGAACTGTCATGTCTATGTGTGGATGTGGGCGCGGGACAGCGGGCACATTTATCACACCGAAAGCATCGTTCGCTTGCGTGAAGCGAGTGCACGTTGGTTTCGTTTTTACAGAAACCGTGAGACATGCATAACGTGGTGTTAGTGGGCACATTCACCATGTTTGAAGCGCAATCGGTCTGAGCCGATTCATGTGCGCGAGCCCTGTGTGACGGGCTGTGCTTGTGTGTAGAGATGGGCACTGGGCAGTGGGCATTCTTCTTACACATAAAGCACCATCGGCCGTGGCCGGGACACCAGAAAAAATTCACACTTATGGGATTTATCTGGGTAGCCGTAAAAACGGCGTTTGTGTGCAGGCAAGCGGGTGACAGAACCGACTTGTTTACTGCAGGATACACTGGAACAGTCACATTTACTGGAACTGAACGAGCGAGAAGTTGCCATAGAAACAGAGAGCGTCAACATGCTGGCGTTTATTGCAGGCCTGCGTGCATTACAACAGGCTTGTTCACTGCAATATTGACATTTCCAGTCGCCTGAATTCCAGAGGGGAATGGGAAATGTATAGGAAAAAGGAGGTTGGTCCGTCCGCAGCGGGACCAGAAAAACTCCCTTTTTTCCTTACGCCAGTGACGCACGGAACACCATAGAAACGGTGTTTGGGTGCAGGCGAGCGGGTTGTACAACGCGCTCGTTGGCTGCAAAATACACATCTGCAGTCGCCTTTTCAGGGAACTGACAGAGCGAGCATTGACGGCATAATTTTATCTGCCGGTAGACCCGGGGATCGAACGCGGGTCTCTCGCGTGCAAAAACCTGAGAGTCTGCCACTGGGCCACAGGGGGAGACACATTGTAACTCAGTTAGCGCGAGTATTATAAGAGAGCGTCAACGTGCTGGCGTTTGTTTGCAGGCATGCGTGTATTACAACAGGCTTGCTCACTGCAATACAGACATTTCCAGTCGCCCGAACTTCAGAGGGGAATGAGAAATGTACGAGAAAGAGGAGGTCGGTCCGTCCGCGGGGGGACCAGAAAACGCTCTTTTCTCCTTTCGCCAGTGATGCACGGAAACCATAGAAACGGTGTTTGGGTGCAGGCGAGCGGGTTGTGCAACGCGCTCGTTGGCTGCAAAATGCACGTCTGCAGTCGCTTTTCAGGGAACTGACAGAGCGAAGCATTGGCGGCATAATTTTAACTGCCGCTAGACCGGGATTCGAACTCCGGTCTCTCGTGGGAAAAACCAATGATTCCGCCACTGAGCCACAGGGGGGGGAACGCAAAGGTTTTCGGATGCACGAGCATATAAGAGCGTCACATGCTTTCTTCGGCGTATGCTTGCAGGCGCGCTTGTATTAAAACAGGCTCGCCTGCTGCAATATTGATATTTCCAGTCGCACGATCAGGGAACTGGGAATATGTATGAGAAATTGAAGGTCAGTCCATCCTCGGAGGGACTAAAAAACACATCTTTCTCCTTTCGCCGGTGAGTGACGCATGAATGGGGCGCAGAAGGCAGGGTAGCTTTCTTATAACGTAAAGAAAATCTAACCCCGACCGTCCGCTTCCAGCCTCCCTTGTGAGCGGCGCAGTTTGCGCGGCTTGAACAGAGGGAGAGAGAAAGCTAGCCCCGTGACCGCCCGCTCCTGACATCCTCTGTGAGCGGCGCGGTGTGCGCGGCTCGAACAGAGGGAGAACAGGTATCGTCCCCCAAGCAGGCAAGGCAAGCGGGCGAACCGGCAAGCTTTGCGGGTTGGGGGGGGGGGCGGAGGAGCAGTCTCGGAGAAGGATGCCAGGTGAGTCCTCAGAGTCACCATAGGCAGTACCTAACTCGCAGTGAGGGCAGTCGCCGTCAGCGAGTGCGAGAGCTGCGTGATCAGGAAAAGGGGCGTCTTGAAAAAGACGCCCAGCTCTTTTAGTGCAATGGGAGTGTGTGTCGCGGCGGCGAGCACACACACATACATAAACACAGTAGCAGAGAAAGGATATAATGCCGGAAAGCGCAGCAGGAAGGCAAGGAAGGCGGCGCGGCCAGCGACTTCAGTGACTCGTCCCGCTGAAGGTGCTCTCTCTCGACGGCGCGGCTTCTAATCCAGCTCCAGCGATGCGTGTGCTTCGCTTGAAGGATGAAAAATCAGATAATAGCTGCCTGCGAGCGATATTTATAGGCCTAGACCACGCCCATTTCGGCGGGACGTGACGCAGCGGGCGCGAAGTGCCCTGATTGGGTCTGACGTCACGCCAGGCCTCGCTCGATAGGCTGCTGCAGTTGCCGCAGAGCAGCCAATAGGCGCGCGAGCTGTCTCGCCTATGTCTGCATTGCTGCTGCAACGCGTTTTGCATTATTACAAAATTAAGGATAATTTTTGGCTTCAATATCTCGCGGAAAAGGATTTTCCCCGAGCGTAAGATATCTTACGCAGTACGAGAGACCTCTCGTAAGAGAACCCAAACTTTCATAAATAAGACCTTAACTTAACGTAACTTAGGCCTAACGTTCTCTTCTGAAACCGGTTAGCTTAGATGCTAACGGACTTTTTCAAAGACACAAAACCATTTCTTTAAAGTAAATATTCAACAGAAGCGTGTCAATTACACGTAAGAAATGTGTCAGGGACGTTTGTGTGTATTATTTGTGAGATTTTGTTGACTAAACTTACCTGAAAGCAGTGAAACCAACAGCGACAGACGGGAGTTTTGTTGTTTGTCAGTTGTTGATGACGTTTCTGGTTTCCACCAGGGGCCTGTACCATGAAGCCGGTTTAGGTGGCTGGCCAGCTATGTTTCAGTTTAGTTTCCGCCAACCCTGGGTTTTAGGTACTATGAAAGTAGCTTGGCTTTAATCGGAGTTCGTTGCCATGGTATCTTACGCTGCACGGCTAACCTGCTCCGGGGCAGGTTATGTTCTGGATTCAAGATCTCAGACTGAAGTTTGACCAATCAGCTGAGAGCAAAGAAACATATAGGTGACGTAACTTATTCCCAGTGTCTGTTGCAATGAGTTCACCTTTTCTTCCAAATTCTGTGACATCTCAGCACAAATTGTTAGACGAGCACTTCGTAGAGAAAGAGTTTTTAGCCAGACAAAATCCCCTTGCCTTTCCTGATAGTTATTTGTATGAAAGATACAGATTTTCCGCGGAAGGAATGTCTTATCTTTGCAAACTTCTAGAGCCGCACATAAATAATTGAACACGTCGAATTCATGCACTTACTGTACCGCAAATATTGCGTTGCTTTTTTTTTTTTTGCAAGTGGTACATTCCTGCACGGTGGGTGACGCACAGAAGCTATAGGGGAAAACACGGTTTGTCGAACCTTTCGCATGGTCGCTCTGCAGGAGTACATAATAGTTTCATTAATAGTGTTCCCCGGACATTTATCGACCATGTCCATAAAAGAGAGCTTTTATAAAATTGCCGGTAAGATATATTGATAGGGTGACATCACATGAACACAATTTTTTTTTTTTTTTAAAAAGCAAATTTCACAAATGTACTATACTATACATGTATTGTATACAACACAATATATATGTATTATATGTATTAAGTAATATGTATATTAAGAATTATTTTAAATATTTTTTTATTATTATTCTGTTAATCTTATGATAGGATTCCCTAGAGTCATTGCAACATGTATGCAGTCTATTGCTCGAATCTCCACTGCTCTAGGGGAACATGAGGCAGATTATGTTAATAGGAAGTCCTATCACAGCCTTAATGTTCAGGTAGAGATGTGAATATGTGAGATGATTATTTTCTGTGATATGAATCTTTAAATTAATAGTAACATAAAAGATTTAACAATGATCTACTAAACATTTAATCTGCAGACGACTTGTGGTGGTCATGAATGTATGATCACAAGTTTGGATGCCAAATGGCCTGGCTCCAGTGCTTGACTCAATTTTCCGTGAGTCTTTGTTGTGTCAGCGCTTTGAGGAAAGCAAGTTAAATTTGGTACAGTACAAAACACTTAATTTGAACTGAGATAGAAAAACCTACACAATAACCCCCTATCATGACCCTCAGACAGGGCCACAGCACCGCTTCAATGTGGCCCTCAGTAAAACCAGAGTGAAGATAGAGATGACCTTTGGCCTCCTAAAGGCACATTTCAACTGTTCGGTGCTTCAGAGTCACCAGAGCGGACCACCCAGCTGGTGCAGATGTAGATGCAATCACCATACAATATTACACTTAATAAAAGCACATTGAAACTGAAGAAAGGTCTCAAACTGTTTTATTGGTTTTGTGGGATGGGAGGGAGAAAGAGAGCAAGACAAAGTTGCATTAATAAATATTCATACTAAAGTGTTACTTGGTTAAATAAGTTCACATACTGAGATCAGTTTTATCCAGCTGTTTGATCTCCAATTATTTTTTTTTATATATATTTTTTGGAGCCTCCTCAGCTCACAGTCCAGCTCCTTTAGTGAACAGTCTAGTTCAAGTCTCCTTTAGTGTGCAGTCTAGTTCAAGTCTCCTTTAGTGTGCAGTCTAGTTCAAGTCTCCTTTGCAATAATAAAAAGCCCAGTGCATTCCAGCAACTGTCTGAGAACACACAGACAGAGTGTCTTCATCATTTCCTCCACACTAATAAATAATAGACTGTGTATGTGTGCTGGCTTCAACAGGGACACTGTATTTCCCTCTACTGCAGAACATACAGTCAGCCATATTTAAAACTTTAAAAAAGTAGTAATGTATTGCACATACTTACTTGCTTAGAGGAGCCAGCACCAGGGTCAGATTGTACAGCACCTGTAATCACATCCATAATCGGCCGTCCCTTATGCCTACTCAGAGCCAACTCCTCCGCCACAGTGTATTCTGGTTTACTGAATTTAACTCTTTATTTCTGTTTGCTGCAAACAAGTGTTTGTGATAAAATGTTCACAAAAGTAATAAAAGGTTGTTGTAAATATCACCACTTTGAATTATATTTTTATATTTTGTCTTTATCTGCTGCCAATAACATTTGGATTTGGGGTTGCATCTAAAAATCAATGAATATTAATCTTTCTTACATACATGCACATTTTTTATATATATTATAAAAATAGGCTATATTACACATATAGGCTACACACACACATATACATATATATATATATATATATATATATATATATATATATATATATATATATATACATAATTTTACATAAATATAGAACGTATTTGTTTAACTTACCCATTAACAATCAGCAATCTTTCTCCAACAGTCTTCTCTTGCTTTGGCAGCAGAGACCGTATTGTTTTGAGCTTGAATACATATTTAAATTCATCGTAATTATGAATTTTTATCTCTTGCTCCTCCGCGGAAAAATATATCGCTCTCGCTCTACCCGCGATTGGTTGTTCAGCGTCGACGTCACTCTTTCATGTGCACGCGCGCGTGGAGTAATCATAGCTTAAGGATCAAAGCCTGAGTTGACAGAGAAAGTTGATGAGCTGCATCATGGTACCAATAAAGCCTGATTGCATCGGTTTGGATTTGTCAACTCAAAACTAATCCTGTAACCCCGAGTTTGTTCAGCTACCTTCATGGTACAGGCCCCTGCTCTCGCGCAGCGCACGTGCGCGCTCCAGTGTTTGATTACGCGCTCCAGTGTTTGATTACGCGCATGCGCATTAAAACACTTCAAAGTCACGCAGCATTTAAATAAACATATAGAATTAAAATGTATAACTTAATTTAAAATATCATTAATAAAAAGTTATTGCGAATAGAGCTGAACGTTGTTGGTTATCTTATAACCTTAGGGGACCGTACTGACGACGTTGTCAGTTGGTAATCTGCCTTTTAAGTGATATTAAAATAATAACCTGCAGAGAACGTTCCCAGAACGTTCTCTTTAGGTTATAAAAATAAAACCTAAAAATAACCTGCAAGGAAACGTTCTGGGAAGGTTCTCTTTAGGTTATAAAAATAAAACCTAAAAATAACCTGCAGGGAACGTTCTGTGAAGGTTCTCTTTAGGTTA
This sequence comes from Leuciscus leuciscus, assembly GCF_965113295.1. Classification (NCBI taxonomy): domain Eukaryota; kingdom Metazoa; phylum Chordata; class Actinopteri; order Cypriniformes; family Leuciscidae; genus Leuciscus; species Leuciscus leuciscus. The sequence continues at coordinate 1,298,284 of NC_138730.1, forward strand.
TTAAATAACAACCTGCAGGGAACGTTCCCAGAACGTTCTCTTTAGGTTATAAAAATGAAACCTAAAAATAACCTGCAGGGAATGTTCTGTGAAGGTTCTCTTTAGGTTATAAAAATGAAACCTAAAAATAACCTACAGAGAACGTTCCTAGAACGTTCTTATTTGGTTCCCAAAAAAATAACCAAATGGGAACCATATGGGAACGTTAGGGGAACGTTCTGTGTTTGCTGGGTGAAGCTTGAATTATCTTCTTTTAAATGAAGTAATTTATATAAAAAACAAATATTCTCATCTTGTGAAATCTGTATTAAAAGAGAGTGATTCCAGTCGAGCTCATCTCAGCTCATTACGTTTTAATCTGCCCCGCCCACGGAGAGCGCGCGCTATTCAAACGCAAATGACTGAGACGATCCCATACAAACTGTGAACGCCCACATATCAGCTCGAGAAAACACATCAAGTTTATTCAGATAAGTGTACTTGCTGTGAGGAATAATACTAATGGAAAACGTACCTCAGAAGTGCTGGTATTTCGAGGAGTAACGGATGGAATACTGTAGTAAGTTTTTTTTTTCATTCTCAAGTAAATCACGTTTCTGTGTGAATGAATGAACGGCAGAGATGCGCTGTTTACCACAACTCGCAAAAAGACGGTTTAAATTTGAATTGCGTTTCTGTGTGTGAATGAATGATCTGCTTTTAGCAAACTATTTTGCTATAAAAATCGACTGAAATATGATGAAATAAAATGTATTTGTATAAGCAACGTATTAAACTGCAAATTAACATTTATATTCCTTATAATAAAAACGAAAGACCTATGTTACAGACAAATGAAAGACAACATTTCGTTGATTAGTTTTGGATAGATTACACATTTTTACTGTAAAATATCTGCCACCTCAAATAAGCTTTTGTTTGCCAATTTTTGCTAATATGTTAAATATAGTATGTTTTGTCAATGTAGGCTATATTCGAATGAATAATGAATCCTTAACTTTGAAATATGTATGATAAAATGTATACTTTAGTTTTTACAAAGAAAGATTACACTTCAATTGTTGTTGTAATTGTAACCTTTTTAATAAAAAAATATATATTTACAAGGTAGATGTAAACAAATTTTAAAAGGTAAATATAAGCCTTTTTTTAAAATAATTTTTATTGTGTTTTATTATTGACAAATTTGGGGAGAGGATACATATTCCAAAACTGAAAATACAGTATGAGAATTAACTGCACAATTACTAGACATGTTTTCCTTGGATATTATACAATTTGCAAGCAAAATTTGTGAAAAAAAATATAAAAAAAATAAATTGACATGCTTCCAACTGTGAACCAATTTGGTAGAATATATATATATATATATATACTGTATATATATTGCTCTTGCATTCTTTCTTGTGGCTATAGGTGACACACCTGAATGAATGGCTCATTAAGTATGCGGGCCCCATTGTCTCCTCAGGTGTGAACCACTACATATGCATGATGCTGTTGAATGGTTGACGCCCCTTGCGCATATTGTCTTTACAAACAAAAAGTGTTTTACAAGATTTAAATCAATGTATTGTGTTATGTGAGTGATTAGGTAGGATGATTTTCACATCATTTTGAAGAAAAAACTCTAGGCAACGACATCCATTAGTCAAAAGTCTTATTGTCACATATTTAGTATGTGTTTTGTGGCCTTATTTCAGAAACTTTAGTTTTTTCAATAACCATGCATAAACATTATTCTCTCAAAAATACAAACATGTACATGCATGTTGCTCACATATTATGGTAGCCCTGTTTGTGCTAAATAGAGTGTAATTATACCTTTGCCATTAATATGTTTATAAGCAACTGAAAAAAGCACAAATGTCAGGGCATGTCAGAACATCTCAAGGACCCCAAAACGCCTCAGACCCCAGAGGGTTAACTGAATGAATTGAGAATATCACCTGAAAATCCGATAACATCAGCAATTTTCATCCACACAGCTGATTTCTGTAAATGAGTGTAAAGCTGAATGTATATTGCAGCACAGGGTGAAGTCAGTATATACATTAACGACGATCTGAGACAATGTACACTCAGAGAATAATGTGTTCGAATTTTAAAGACGTGGCGCTGCGCTTCTCGTCTGGTGTGCGACCCCCTTTAGACATACAGAAATATAGTAGGCTAATTCTTACATTAACTGATCTGTTAAACACAAACACAGATTTGGTAACCTCCTACTGTCATGCTTTCCGTCTATCAGCCTATGCTATTTGGATCGTTATCTCTAGGCCTACACTCAATGACACTCAATGAACAACATCTCAACACTAAATTAAAGGCCTGTCTCATATAGACGCCTGTCTCAAATACAAGCCGGTGCAGTTCGGCGATTTGGGAAAATAAAAGCCCGGGCTATTATTTGAAGTTTTACGGTAGTTAAATATGTCCCCATAGGTTACATCTGGCCACTTCTCCATATCGTCTACCCACATTAACAATGACGATGGATGGGACAATATGAGACCATCTGATCATTGTACAAAGTTTTCTCTGTGCTCCCAATTTAAAACATTTACGGTATCAGCGTTATTTGTCATTTCGCTAAAGTTTTGGCTAGCTATAAACAATCTTCTAACTACTGAACTAGCAACCGGATGTGCCGTGTCAGTTTAGCGGAAGTCGGATGAGAAAATGCGGAAGAGTGAAGTATTAACAGTGGGAGAGGCGGAATAAGGTGTAACGGTGGATTTCCAGCAGCGGTTCAGACTGCAAGACTGCCGAACGACTAAAGAAACGTTATTAGCAAGATGGTAGAAAACTGTACATTTCTTGTCTATTCCACCCACTGCCACTTATACCAACGACGGAAATAAGCGCAGTTACAATAGCTTAATATGTGGGAGAGCGTTGCTATAGAGAGTGACGATATTGTATTACATTTACCAAGCAAGCCAAGCTTTATGGACTCCTCGAGTTCAAGAAATCGTAAATCTCTCCATGATTACTAGAGTAGCACTTCAAAGTCAATACCAAATCAAAACTAGTTAGCACATTAGTTGTAATTGAAAAGGTTTAATGACAAAATATGGTTATGGTTACACTTAAAATAGTTACAAAATAGATGTATGAGATGGTGATAACTTATACCATTAATCTTACCCAGCATATATGAAAAATGTTACCATAGAGAGACAGTTGGATACCAAACATTTATGAATCTTTATGATAATTGTTAACATTTTATTAACAGTGGGAGAGGCGGAAATACTGTAGCGGAGCGAGAGCTTTTTCCATGTGGAGTCTTTGTATTAAAGTCATTCGAACAAGTGGATTCTCTCTTTTGGAAGTGGACCTTCTCAGTTCAACTCAGCTGTTATTTGTCAAATAATCACAGACAGAAACACATACAGGAGAACTGAGAGCTCTTTAATTATATTAATGCTAGAAAAGAGAGAATACAGGACAGTCTCTGACTCGATATGAAACACTTCTATAAAGACACAACAATATTACAAATAACTCTCTTCTGATTTCCATGCAAGCTCTGGTTAATATTTGTATATAAACTTAGTACTCTTCTAATATATTCTGTGCACTTTAAATCAAGTCTTTTTAGGGATAGTTCACCCGAAACTGTCCACTGACTTCTAATGTATGGACAAAGAAATCTCTAAATATTGTCTTTTATGTTCCACAGAAGAAAGAAAGTTATCCAGCTTTTGGTCGACATGAGGGCATATGTACATTATGTCAATTTTCATTTTTGAGTGAATCATCTTTTTAATACATTTACATTGAATCATTTAGCAGACGCTTTAATCCAAAGCGATTTACAAATGAGGAGAACAATAGAAGTTAAACTAACAATATTCAAGTGCTGTGAATAATAGTGTGAATAGTAGTTATTTGGTAAAAGAGTATAATGTACATGCATTAGGAACACAAGCAAGACTATGACATTAAACTACTTGATGTTGTTGATCTGTCAGTCTATCGGGGGAATTAATGAGAATAAACCGTGCTTTATACAACCCTCCTCTCCATCGTATGATAAAGTCCTGCTGATACAGAACGTCAGCAGAAGCATCAACGGCACATCAATACATCTTTAATAAAACTCTGTTTACCGTATGTGTTTAATGGAGCGCAAACAGAGCAATTGAGTTTTGAGTTTTATGAATCAAGAGTTATCTCTAATAAACCTAAATGTCACAGAAAGGAAGGGTGTGTGCAGTGAGAAGAATGACATTGACTTCATTTATTGAGTGCAGATGTTTAAACTGAACTGCAGGCGGTCTGTGAATGAGACGCAGGCTTTTGCATTGAAACACAGCAGGCAAACGCTGCACTACTGTCTCGAGAGTGTTCGTCCCGGCTGTGTGTCGAACTCTGATGTGTGTCAGTTCTACAACAGCAGTGAACAGACTTCATTAACCCTCCAACATCAGTTCTACAACAGCAGTGAACAGACTTCATTAACCCTCCAACATCAGTTCTACAACAGCAGTGAACAGACTTCATTAACCCTCCAACATCAGTTCTACAACAGCAGTGAACAGACTTCATTAACCCTCCGACATCAGGCCTCAAGAACATGTACAATACACAGTCAGCCAGTGGGTTCAGAAACACGAGATATTCAGAACAACGCCAAATTATATAAAACAGTGAACTGTAACTGTCGTAACCAGATGCATATATAAAAGTCAGGATTATGTGGGGGAGAATGAGAAAAGTGTAAGTTAGAAGCACCAGGAACAAACTGCCCAAAATTTTCTTGCGCTTTAGAGAAGTGTTGCGCGTGAAAGACCGTGACAAGTGCCAACAAAACACAGAATGATTATCGGGTAGGGGATTAAACAGCCGGTCATTCCAGACAGACGTCTAAACAGCCGAAGAGAGTCAACGTCTGCAAAGTGTATGACTGCAAAGATCAGAGGAAAAAAACAGATGATCACAGAAACGACACAGGAGACTTTTAGTGAATGATGAGATCTGTACCAGATAGGATGAGAAACCAGAAGATATCGTTCAAAAGCAACACATGCCATAAAATACAGACCCACAATCAAACTATACCAATATGCAATATACACATCCTCTGACTCTGTGATTGTGTTCGTTAATCTACAAATGATCTGAATGAGATCTGAAAGAATCAAATGAATAACAAACACTGGAGTGGAGCGATTAGATTTGATAAGAGCACACAACGCAAACAGAGTTAAGATCATGATTAGAATCTCAATGGCTGAAATTATCATGATAATTAATGGGTCTGCAGAATAAAGTTTCCAGAGAAATTCCCACATCTGACGTCTCCTTCTCCGTTCATCATCATAATGACGACGCCATTCATCTTCATAATTTACTCCACTTGATCCGTTGATATAATAATCTTCACTTGATCTGTTGATGCTGGCGTTTTGTTTTGCCATTGTTTCATGAAATCTTGACAGGCAACACTAAATAACAAACCAGTCATTAGTTTAAAAAACATGAATTCATTTACTATTTACTACTTTATTAAAAACATTAGGGAAAATATATGACATAAGTTGTTTTCTGTGTGATTGTTGAAATAAAGTTTCCTCAGTTTGCTTTACATGTTCTTTAGAGGAGATGTGTGTAATGTTAGAAATGTAAGATTAAAGTTTGGAAATCCTCCATTTGAACAATATCACAGAAGCAAGAATGCTGTTGTTCTGAATATTCAGTCCAGCACAGCTGCAAGTGTACAATGGTTTATTAAACTAGGAATAAATCTTGAAGAACTTACATTACTGACAGGATTGTGTGTTTCGTCTGCAGGTCAAAGCAGAAGTTTGTGGAGCAACACACAGACTGACAGATGTTTCACAAGTTTCCACTGCCGTGTTTAAAGAGCTCTTCATTCACTGCACACACTGTAAAAACACACATCTTAAAGCTTGTGGATCTAATGTAGGAAATGCCTGAGATTACAGACGAGTGAAAAACCAGTCTAACTTTCACAAACGGTTCGGCTCAACTACGACGACTGGAGTAATCTGAGAACGCTTTATATCTGATGCTTTCATTTTTAAAGTTCACTCAGCGTTTATAACTCTTTCCCCGCAAGTGTCTTTGCTCATTTTCACTAAAGCTTCACGGCCCACAGAATAGTTTGTTGTATGAATATCAGAACATGTAATATATTAAAAGAAAGTTTTTCTTTTTAACAAAGCTAGACTGTGGGAAAGTTTAATAAAAAACAAAACATTTTGAGCAAAAAGCTGAGAAAATCATGTTTATGTCAGACTTCATCCAGATCATATTCAGAATGATGATCAAACTCTGATGGATTATTTATTGAGTGATGTAATATTCATAAGCCCTATTCGGACGGGACTAGTTTTCCAAACGACGTTTGAGTTACAATTCTTATCAACCTACGTCTGTGATTTCATGTACGGATTCGGAGGTATTTATTACCGAGGTAGGAGTGTCTGTGTTTTACATGTGGGCATTGCAGAAGATCACGTGTTCAGAATGCGTGGATTGCGTATGGTCATATGACCGATCAATAATGTAGTATAAAAAAACTAAACATACATTTATCATCATGATTTTATAGAACTGGGTTCTTATAATAAACCCACTGGAATAAAAAGTTTTAACTTATATAATTTACATGTTATGTAATTAAGTGCAGAAATGAAAGTAATCTTACCTGAAACTGATATTACAGTAGCCAGTCTTAACAGTTTACGTGATTTGGCTCTTTTTGTTGATTTATTTTTTTTATTTCGTCGCAGTGTACCGAACACATCTACATCCATTATCGGTGCGCAAAAAGCAGAAACTTGAATACCGGCGCGATAGCGAGAGATTGTACGGTAGTTCACGTTGACCAAAACACACAAGAAAAAGCGTTTTGGAAAAAAAAAAAATCAGCAATCACAGACATTCGCATTCGGACGGGATTAGATTTCTCTGAGGACCGCCGAGTTTGACGAAAAACAGTAGGTAATTTGCTCTGGAATTTTTACAGAGGTCGTGTGAGAAAAAGACAGACATGGCAGATTCGGACAGGATTAAAATCTCAAAGTACGTCTGTGAAACAGAAATTTCTCTAACGTCCCCCTGTAAAACTAGTCCCGTCCGAATAGGGCAAAAGTGTACTTTTCAGTAATACAAAAGTGTATAATATATATATATATATATATATATTTAACTCCTGCTTGGATGACCCCCTGCCTGCATGGGAGATGAAGGGGCTTGAAATTCTGGATTTCTGGGGTTTCTCTAGGTGCCTTGTTAATCGCAGTAAGTGGGAAATGTCAAGTCAACCAGAATCTGCTTGCTGCAATCACCCTGCCCTTAATCACCTGACACGTCAAGTTTATGATCCTCCTCTGGCTTCTACCAAGAAACTAAGATCCAGAGAAAGGAGGGCAGTCCAGTCCATCACAGCTACCCCAAAGTCAGTTAAACTAACCACCATCTTCTCCCAGGCATCCAGGTCAGTCCCAGTCACTTCAAAGTCTGAGTCAATTTATGTTAATCAAGAACCAGAGTCAGCCAGGTCTGTTTCAGTTACTGCTGAGTCGACGAAGGTCACTGTTATTCTGCCTGGGTTGGCTGAGTTAGCTGAAGATGCTACAGAGGCAGTCCAGCAAACCGTATCAACTCGTCGAAAGAGGAAGAAGAGAAAGGCCCGCACAAAACAGTCTATGATTCTCCATTCTCAAGCTCCAGGTCCAGTGGTTCCTGAGGTATCAAGTCCAGTGAAATCAATTTCTAAGCCGTTGACTAGTAGTTTCATTCCCTCCGAGACAATCTCTACCGGTCCTGTCATGTTCACAGAGGCTAGTCCCAAGATGCCTGTTGTCATTGCCGCAGAGGCCTTCTCTGAATGTCTTACAAATCTTGTCAAGTGTCTAGAAATCTCTGGCAAACCTGTTGTGACCACAGAATCCACGCCCGCTGCTGTGAGAGTGGTCCCCGCGCCCACTCCTGTGAACTCAGTCCCAGAGCCCGCTGCTGAGAGCAATTTCTGAGCCAATTTCAGTGGAAGCTGTTCCTGAGTCTGCTACAGAGAGCGCTGTTTTCGAGCCGGCTGTTCCTGAGAGCGCAGCCCAGGAGGGCGCTCTCAAGTCAGTCCCCATTCACGCCAGTGCAGCCCAGGAGGGCGCTCTCAAGTCAGTCCCCATTCACGCCAGTGCAGCCCAGGAGGGCGCTCTCGAGTCAGTCCCCATTCACGCCAGTGCAGCCCAGGAGGGCGCTCTCGAGTCAGTCCCCATTCACGCCAGTGCAGCCCAGGAGGGCGCTCTCGAGTCAGTTCCCTTGTACGTCAGCGCTACTCAGGAGGGAGCACCTGAGTCAGTCCCACTACCTGTTTCCAAGACCTTCACTGATCCTACCAGTTCTGTCTTTGTCCCCAAGTCTGTCAAGCCCAGTTGGAAGTCCAGATCAGTTAGGCCAGTTCCTGTGTCCAAGAACGCCTCTTATCAAGTTCCCATTCCACCCATCCCACCCTCTGCGTTTCCTGGTTATGGTTCCCCTAAGCTGGCACCTCCTTTGTCGGCTTTGAACTTTTTTTTTTTTTTTTGGTTCCATTCCTATCCCTCCCATCCCTCCCATCCCTCCCATCCCTCCCTCTGTGTTCCCTGGTCAGTTTGGGACTTCCATGTTTTCGCCCTACCAACCTCCCCAGTTGTGGCCCCCGTGGACTTCTATGCCTGCTTTGGACGCCTGGAGGCGTCCATTAGAAGGGGGGTACTGTCAGGGTTCTGCCCTGTCAGCTTTGTCTGTGTTGTCTTTGTTTCATGTCTCTATGTTTGTGTTGTACTTAAACACATGGCTTTGTCTTTGTTTGTGTTGGCCATGTGCTCCTCTGTTCCTGCCTTCTTGTTTCCCGGTACCACGCCCCCTTGTCTAGTTGAATCCTCATTTGTCTGAGTGTTGTCACCTGTTCCTCATGTTCTCTGCTCCCTTGTTTGAGTCCTCGTTTACCTGAGTGTGCTCACCTGTGCCTCTTGTTCTTAGCTCCCTTTATATGTGTGCTCTTTCCCTCATGTGTTGCCAGTTCGTTAGATGTTGTGCTACTGTGTACTTCTGTGTTACATTGTTTGGTGTCGATTCGTCACTCTTGTCTGTGCTCTCTCACCCAGCTCCTGTACATGAATTTTTGTCACGGAGTTATTTCTTCGATCTCGTCTGTGTTTCCAGACTTCTGGAGATCGTTTGGAGTTCTCTTCATTCAGTTCCAGTTTGGCATCTGCGCTGGATTTATTCATATCACTCATCCTCTCCTGTGAATTTGTATCCTGGTCGCCCACCTGCTATAAGTGGTGTTTTGAGTATAATCCCTGTTTCAACCTGTCTTCAATAAACTGCTTGCTGGCATTTGGATCTACAACTCTCGTTCTGACAGAACGAATCGACCACATCTTGTCATCTGTCAACTGTTTTGTCAATAAACCTGTTAACACTCGTTCTGCATTTGAGTCCTCCTTCATAGAACCGTGACAGTATTGTAATGTATTTTGTTCAAGAGATTATATCTGCTGCTGTACTTTAAAAAAAAAATTACTCTAGGTATTTATTTGCAATGTACACAAGATAGTATATTAAAGTTTTATTGATTTCAAAGTGTGTCTTCACATTTATATGTAATTATTTTTGCACTTTTAATATAGCATTTTGAATACTGATTAAAACAGCTTTATAATAAATTATTAGTGTAATGCTAATATCTTTCTAATGAGCTGAAATGCTATTAAAATGTTCTTGAAGTACATTAAAATGTAGTTTCAAATATATAACTGTAGTTTAAGAAATATGAAAGTATATTTTAAATGAACTGTAAAGAAATACACTTAAATGCACTAAATGTACTTGAAGTGGTTCCATTTTAGCACAATTTAATATATTAAAATATATTGCAAATAACTTAAAATTGATCTTAAGCATATCTTGAAATACACTTAATATACTGTTGTTTCAAAATAATACATTTAATACGCACTTAGTACAGTATAATTTTAATATATTAAGTATGCCCAAAAAAGCACAGTTTAAATACATTTCCTTTTCACCTGGGAAACAGATGATGAAGTTTATGAGCTGATCACATCATCATCAAATGAATATCAAGAACCTGAAATGGAAACTGGTTCCGACAGGACCTTAAAGAAAACTTTCAAACCTGCTTTAAACAATTCCATCTTAATTTCTTTAATTTCTTCTACACATAATCAAGCACACTAGAGAGTCAACAAGCTGAACAACACGTGCTAACGTTTGAATAAAGGCTGAAACACAATGACACAATAATTCCCACATGAGACGACATGATCTTACCGGGAATCAGACTGAAGACTGAAGACGCTGCTCATCAGGAGATGATGGTGTTTATGAGCTGCTCAGCGTTCTTTTATAGCCTGAATTAACTCCAGAAACACCAAACAAAGATGCATTAAACATCATTAACAGTTAATGCACATGCAACCGCATCAGCACTCAGCAAACCAAACCAAACTCCACAATATAAAACCATTTAAAAAAAGACACAAGTGTTATAGAAAGGAGAATGTGAATAGCCAGAAGTGAAAGCTTTAGCATAAGTTCTGCTGGGAAGACTCAATTACTACGTCACCTATTGCCTTCACTTCTATCCAGTCTTATTCTTATGCTCACTGTATAAAAGCTCGGTACTTACACATGTTGAGTTCGCAGATACTGAAGCGACGATTACCCCCATCCTCCCCACCACCACCAGGATGGTCCTGTCCATACCTCCCGGGGGGGTCGGCTGCGCTCCTGCCTTCGTCTTCAAGCAGGAATTGCAGATCCGATACCCTCGGATTATGCACTACGGATGGGGCCTACGCCAAATGACTTTGTATATTATCAGCTTGCTGAGCTGTCAATAAATGTACGATTTGTTGAAATAATTCTCCCGAGTCTTTCTGGTAGAAATACAGTGATATAATACTAAGATTTTGTCATACTTTAAATATTTCAAAATATGTTTATGCAGAAAGAGCAAAATAAAATCTTATAGCTTTTACTACTGAAAACAAAATCACTACATGTTTATTTGCAGTTTCATTCCAGACACTGATGTTTGTGAATCTCCACATCAATCCGTCAGTAATGTTGAGTTAGTTTGATTCTGCACTAGGCTTTAACCCTCTGGGGACCAAAAACGCGCCCGCGCGTTTTGCTCGTTTTTTTTTTTTAGCAATGAAAATAAACACTAAATGCTCTGTTAATTTTGATCTTTCATTTTCGTGTAATACATCAATCGATCCTGTTCAGTTTCTATTTTTTTTCTGTATATTCACAATAAAAATAAAGTGTTTTGCTTTTTGACAAATAAAGAAACTTTAACATGATGCGATTTCTGCCTTCTCTCTGTCAGTGAACTCCCGTTTGAAACGCGTTCGAAAATTATCTATAACTCTGCGAAAATTCAGTCAAACAGGCAAACAGACCCACGGGCATAAAGCTTGAGATCGCAGCTTTTAAATGAAGTAATTTATATAAAAAACAAATATTATCAGCTTCTGTAATCTGTATAAAAAGAGAGCGACTCCAGTCGAGCTCATTACGAGCCATTCAAAAGTAATTTGACCACGCCCCGGAGAGCGCGTGCTATTCAAACGCAAATTCTGAGAACCATTTCAGTCTGTGAAACGCCCCCACATCAGCTGTAAACAAAGAGGCATAATATAGCCTACCTTATGGAGAAAATTTTCCGTGCTGATATGAGGAGCAGATCCCGCTGAGGAGTGAGGTAGGCTAAGTTATCCTTTCTCAAGTGTTAATGTGGAATAACGTTATGGAATAACGTTGTAGGCTTATGTAAACAAAAAGATGAATCGCGTTTCTATAATATGAATAGCGTTTCTGTGAGATGAATGAAGGGTACATATTTGTAAAGACTGTTTAGCCTAAATATGAATCGCGCGTCTGTGTGTGAAAGAATAAACTGCTTTTACAGTTACAGTTACTGCGTTACAGTCAGGCGAAGTATGAAAGACAACATTTTGTTGACTAGATTTGGGTACAGTTTTTACTGTAGAATATACTGTCACATCAAATAAGCTTTTCTGCTCATATATATAAAATACTATTTTGTCAAAAATAAAGTCATAGACTAAGATGTTCCAATGTTGGCTATATTCAAACTAATGAATACATATGATAAAATGTAGGCCTATAATCTTTTTTTTTTTTTTTTTACAAAGAAAGAGTACTTTTTTGCAGAAATATTGCTGAAATTGTAATTATTGTTGTAATTGTAACCTTTTTAATAAAATAGCAAAACATATTTACAAGATAGATGTAAGCAAAATCTTAAATGGTCAATATAAGTCTTCTTCAAAATATATATTGGCTCAGTCAGTGTCACACCTGAATGAATGGCTAATTATGCAGAGTCATTATGCAGAGTGGGTGGGACTAAGGTGTAAACTACTCCTCCCCCTCGCATATTGGCTTTCCAAGCAAAACCTGTTTTACACCATTTAAATCAATGTATTTTTTTTTTGTGAACGATAAAGCAAGACTATTTTCACATAATTTTGAAGCTAGAACTGAAAGGGACAACATCCATTAGTCAAAAGTCTTGTGGGCACATATTTTGTATGAGTTTTGTGGTCTTATTTCTGCAACTTTCATTTTTATTTTTTTAAATAACCACGCATAAACATTATTCTCTTAAAAATACAAACATCTACATACATGTTGCTCGCATATTATGGTAGGCCTGTTTGTGCTATATAGAGTGAATTTACACCTTTGCCATTAACATGTTTATAAATAACTGAAAAAAGCACAAATGTCAGAGCATGTCAGAACATCTCAAGGGCCCCAAAAACAGCTTGGTCCCCAGAGGGTTAATAATGTTTCACTAATCTGTGTCTAATTCTAATTATTGACACTTGATGTAGTGATAAATGTAAAGCATATTAATTGTATCCACACGAGAAATGGGCATTTATGTTAAATATTTACAAATCATTACAAAATGTGCGTTCCACATGTTAAATTATATTGTGTTAATATTGGTGAAAAGCTAATTCATGTTCAGATATTGTGAACATTAGACTTTTTCACAGTACGGTACACTTGAGGAACAATCAAACAGCATCTTAGCTTAATGTAAATAATAGGGCTGGGTAAAAAATATCGATTTCTCGATTTGAATCGATTCTCATTTTTACGAACCGATATCGATTCTTAAATCCCAAGAATTGATTAGGCTAGTCATCCTGTTTTCAGTTGATGAATGAATGGAACATTGTAGCGTGCATCCAATCCAATAAATCACAATAATCTTTGTGCTTTGTTACTATCGATATGAAACAAAGTCTCAGATTTCAATTTACGTCCATTTTCTTACGAAATTCAATAAATAGCGTTTTGTCGCTGTGGCATGAGATCACTCTGGCTCAGCTCAAGAGAAGCACATGATCTTCTCTTTCGCCTTAATAACACCAGTTACAGCATGAAATAAACATGAATGAACATCTGAAAGTGTGTTAAATGATAGAGTACAGCTTATCGAAATCCGTATCACGTCACATGGAATCGCTCAATCAGTGTTTCAACCGTGGAAAGACGTCAGTAAATCAGCTTGTAAACAATGTCATGTAACGTCACATTTACCTCAGAAAAACCATATCCAGTGACCATAAACTCGTCAGTCAGCGAGAAAAATTAACTCTAGAGAGGAGCGTTTTGCTAAATATATGCACCATAATACATATTCATTATAATTTTTAATGTTCTTCAATATTTAATGCATGTTTGAATAAATCTGGCAAGTTTTTTTATGACAGCCACCATTTAAATGTTTATATTTCATATAACATTATTATTATAAAAATAAATAAAAGTGTAATTTAAGTGTTTGTATACAAATCAGTTAATTTTTACCTTCAATATTATAGTAGGCTAATGAAGCCTATAGGCAACAACTGACTCCCATAGTTTACAGCATTAGTTAAGAGATTTGTTTTCCTTGAGAAAATTTGCCATGTATTGAACCTGATATCCAAAATAATCAATATTGAATCGAATTGCAAGCTTGTGAATCAAAATCTAATCGAATTGTGAAATTTGTGTCAATACCCAGCCCTAGTATATAATGACAGTAATGAACACTTTCATCAACATGTTGATAGTGAATGCAAAAGTGATGTGATGCATAGATTATAATAGCTAAAATGATAAACAATACAGTTCTCTTACGAGAGGTCTCTCGTACTGCGTAAGATATCTTACGCTAGGGGAAAATCCTTTTCCGCGAGATATTGAAGCCAAAAATTATCCTTAATTTTGTAATAATGCAAAACGCGTTGCAGCAGCAATGCAGACATAGGCGAGACAGCTCGCGCGCCTATTGGCTGCTCTGCGGCAACTGCAGCAGCCTATCGAGCGAGGCCTGGCGTGACGTCAGACCCAATCAGGGCACTTCGCGCCCGCTGCGTCACGTCCCGCCGAAATGGGCGTGGTCTAGGCCTATAAATATCGCTCGCAGGCAGCTATTATCTGATTTTTCATCCTTCAAGCGAAGCACACGCATCGCTGGAGCTGGATTAGAAGCCGCGCCGTCGAGAGAGAGCACCTTCAGCGGGACGAGTCACTGAAGTCGCTGGCCGCGCCGCCTTCCTTGCCTTCCTGCTGCGCTTTCCGGCATTATATCCTTTCTCTGCTACTGTGTTTATGTATGTGTGTGTGCTCGCCGCCGCGACACACACTCCCATTGCACTAAAAGAGCTGGGCGTCTTTTTCAAGACGCCCCTTTTCCTGATCACGCAGCTCTCGCACTCGCTGACGGCGACTGCCCTCACTGCGAGTTAGGTACTGCCTATGGTGACTCTGAGGACTCACCTGGCATCCTTCTCCGAGACTGCTCCTCCGCCCCCCCCCCCAACCCGCAAAGCTTGCCGGTTCGCCCGCTTGCCTTGCCTGCTTGGGGGACGATACCTGTTCTCCCTCTGTTCGAGCCGCGCACACCGCGCCGCTCACAGAGGATGTCAGGAGCGGGCGGTCACGGGGCTAGCTTTCTCTCTCCCTCTGTTCAAGCCGCGCAAACTGCGCCGCTCACAAGGGAGGCTGGAAGCGGACGGTCGGGGTTAGTTTTTCTTTACGTTATAAGAAAGCTACCCTGCCTTCTGCGCCCCATTCATGCGTCACTCACCGGCGAAAGGAGAAAGATGTGTTTTTTAGTCCCTCCGAGGATGGACTGACCTTCAATTTCTCATACATATTCCCAGTTCCCTGATCGTGCGACTGGAAATATCAATATTGCAGCAGGCGAGCCTGTTTTAATACAAGCGCGCCTGCAAGCATACGCCGAAGAAAGCATGTGACGCTCTTATATGCTCGTGCATCCGAAAACCTTTGCGTTCCCCCCCCTGTGGCTCAGTGGCGGAATCATTGGTTTTTCCCACGAGAGACCGGAGTTCGAATCCCGGTCTAGCGGCAGTTAAAATTATGCCGCCAATGCTTCGCTCTGTCAGTTCCCTGAAAAGCGACTGCAGACGTGCATTTTGCAGCCAACGAGCGCGTTGCACAACCCGCTCGCCTGCACCCAAACACCGTTTCTATGGTTTCCGTGCGTCACTGGCGAAAGGAGAAAAGAGCGTTTTCTGGTCCCCCCGCGGACGGACCGACCTCCTCTTTCTCGTACATTTCTCATTCCCCTCTGAAGTTCGGGCGACTGGAAATGTCTGTATTGCAGTGAGCAAGCCTGTTGTAATACACGCATGCCTGCAAACAAACGCCAGCACGTTGACGCTCTCTTATAATACTCGCGCTAACTGAGTTACAATGTGTCTCCCCCTGTGGCCCAGTGGCAGACTCTCAGGTTTTTGCACGCGAGAGACCCGCGTTCGATCCCCGGGTCTACCGGCAGATAAAATTATGCCGTCAATGCTCGCTCTGTCAGTTCCCTGAAAAGGCGACTGCAGATGTGTATTTTGCAGCCAACGAGCGCGTTGTACAACCCGCTCGCCTGCACCCAAACACCGTTTCTATGGTGTTCCGTGCGTCACTGGCGTAAGGAAAAAAGGGAGTTTTTCTGGTCCCGCTGCGGACGGACCAACCTCCTTTTTCCTATACATTTCCCATTCCCCTCTGGAATTCAGGCGACTGGAAATGTCAATATTGCAGTGAACAAGCCTGTTGTAATGCACGCAGGCCTGCAATAAACGCCAGCATGTTGACGCTCTCTGTTTCTATGGCAACTTCTCGCTCGTTCAGTTCCAGTAAATGTGACTGTTCCAGTGTATCCTGCAGTAAACAAGTCGGTTCTGTCACCCGCTTGCCTGCACACAAACGCCGTTTTTACGGCTACCCAGATAAATCCCATAAGTGTGAATTTTTTCTGGTGTCCCGGCCACGGCCGATGGTGCTTTATGTGTAAGAAGAATGCCCACTGCCCAGTGCCCATCTCTACACACAAGCACAGCCCGTCACACAGGGCTCGCGCACATGAATCGGCTCAGACCGATTGCGCTTCAAACATGGTGAATGTGCCCACTAACACCACGTTATGCATGTCTCACGGTTTCTGTAAAAACGAAACCAACGTGCACTCGCTTCACGCAAGCGAACGATGCTTTCGGTGTGATAAATGTGCCCGCTGTCCCGCGCCCACATCCACACATAGACATGACAGTTCCCACGGGAACCGCCCAGCCCTCCCCCTCGCGGTTAACCACCGCAGAGGAGTCGAGCGCGGGCAATCTGCCCGCTGTCATCAGCGCGCCCCATGCCTCAAATGTCACGAGCGACACGCTTGTGTTACAGCACACCGAAGCTTCTCCATCGCTGAGCGAGCGGAGCGCGCTTCGTATTCGACCCCTAGCTATCCATGCAGACGCATGGGCAAAGCTACCCGGGGTTTCGAAGTGGGTGCTGAACATTATAGAAAGAGGCTATTCGCTGCAGTTTCGCCGACGCCCTCGCCGCTATGTGGCGCGCGTCGAGACCACGGTAAAAACAGAAGTAGCACATCTACTTCGAGCCGAGGTGACGAAACTATTGAGCAAAGGGGCCATAGAACCTCTCTCTCAAGATCAGAGCGAGGGAGGGCTATACAGCAGATACTTCCTGGTACCGAAAAAAGACGGGGGTCTCAGACCCATACTAGATCTAAGGCAACTGAACAAAGTGCTTGTGAAGCGACAGTTCAGGATGCTCACGACCAGGCAAATCCTTGTGCAGATTCGCCAAGGAGATTGGTTTGTGTCAATAGATCTGAAAGACGCGTGTTTTCAAATACAGATAGCGTCACGTCACAGGCGATATTTGAGATTCGCCTTCGAGGGCCAGGCATATCAGTACACAGTCCTGCCGTTCGGTTTGTCCCTAGCACCCCGTACATTTACGAAGTGCATGGATGCGGCGCTCGCACCCCTCAGAATGAGAGGCATGCGAGTGCTGAACTATTTGGACGATTGGCTGATTCTAGCGCAATCTCGCGCAGTGCTCATAGAACACACGACCATTTTACTCGATCACCTCGAGGATTTGGGTCTGAGTGTCAATTGGGCGAAGAGCTCCCTGTCTCCCAGTCAGAAAATATCTTTCCTGGGCACAGAACCGGACTCACTATCCATGATAGCGCGACTATCACAACAGCGCGCGGTAGACATTCGACGCACAGCGAACTCTTTTCGCTGCGGCGCGTCTGTCCCGCTCAAGAGATTTCAGAAGATGCTAGGTCTCATGGCCTCAGCATCGTCAGTGCTCCAGCTGGGTCTGCTCCGCATGCGCCCGCTGCAGTTTTGGCTGAAAGCGCGAGTCCCACGCGAAGCGTGGGCACCCGGTTTGCTTCGCCTCAGGGTCAATCAGAAATGCGTTACAGCTCTGAAACCCTGGAAAGCGAACGACTGGTACCAATCAGGTGTAAGCCTGGGGACTTCCCCGAGGGTGAAAGTGGTGTCCACGGACGCGTCCACCTCGGGATGGGGAGCGCTGCTCGAGGGCAGACCGTTCTTCGGCCAGTGGTCAGAACGGGAGAAGCTCCTGCACATAAACTGCCTCGAAATGCTGGCAGTAGACAACGCACTGACGCGTTTTTGTCCCCAAATAAAAGGTCACCACGTCTTGGTCCGTTCGGACAACATGTCTGTGGTGTCCTACATAAATCGCCAGGGCGGCATCAGATCCGAGAAACTGTACAGGCTGGCAGAACGCCTCCTGGTATGGGCTCAGTGCAACCTGCGCTCGCTCAGAGCAGCGCACGTGCCAGGGATCATGAATATAGGACCAGACAGACTGTCCAGGAACAATGTTCCGGCAGGCGAATGGTCTCTACACCCACAGACAGTCCAACTGCTGTGGAAGAAATTCGGCAGAGCGGAAGTGGACCTGTTTGCGTCTCAAGAAAACGCTCACTGTCAAGAATTTTTCTCCAAGAGCAGGAGCGCGCTGGCCCATGTGTGGCCCCGCCGCCCGCTCTATGCTTTTCCCCCCGTCTCTCTCCTGCCTCAGGTGATAGAACGGATCAGGGAAGAAGGATGCTCAGTACTGCTGGTAGCACCGTTCTGGAAAAACCAACCTTGGTTCCCAGCCGTGATGCAGTTAGCAAGTACTGCCCCGTGGCCAGTACCAGTGAGGAGAGATCTCCTCTCACAGGCCCGCGGCTCGATCTGGCATCCTCACCCGGAACTATGGTCCCTTCATGTCTGGGCCATCAACGGGTACATGTTGGACTCCCTAAAGGAGTATTAAACACGATCACGCAGGCTAGAGCTCCGTCTACAAGACGACTCTATTCTTCGAAATGGTCAGTGTTTTCGGGCTGGTGCACAGCCCGTGGTGTGTCACCCACAAACTGTGATGTGACGGAGGTGCTTTCCTTCCTACAAGAGCTGTTGGATGGGGGCAGGGCCCCCTCCACGCTCAAAGTTTATGTGGCGGCTATAGCAGCGTTCTCAGAAACAACGCTTGGTCAGTCAATAGGAAGGAACGATTTAGTCATCCGCTTCCTTAGAGGAGCTAAGAGACTGAATCCTCCCAGACCTCCCTCAGTCCCCGTATGGGACCTTTCTACGGTTCTGGAAGCCATGAAAGGTGCGCCATTTGAGCCTTTACAGTCAATCGATTTGAAACACCTGTCTTTCAAAACGGTGTTTTTGCTGGCTCTCGCTTCAGTGAAGCGCATAGGGGATCTGCACGCGCTCTCTGTGAGCGCGGCGTGCATGGAGTTTGGGCCCAATGACTCAAAAGTTATACTCAAACCTAAGCACGGTTATGTTCCAAAATCCCTCAACACACCGTTTAGGGCGCAGATTATCTCTCTGTCAGCCCTACCGGTCCCTGATGAGGAAAGAGACGCGAGCCTCCTTTGCCCAGTCAGGGCATTACGAGCTTATGTGTCTCGCTCGTCTGTTTTCAGACAGACGGAACAGCTCTTTGTTTCGTTTAGCGGACGTTCTAAGGGTCTAGCCGCGTCGAAACAGAGCCTATCCAGATGGATAGTTGATGCTATAGCGCTGGCATACGCCTCCAAGGGCATGCAGTGCCCTTTGGGTGTCAGAGCGCATTCCACAAGAGGCATGGCCTCTTCGTGGGCCTGGTCAAGTGGGATTGCCTTGCAAGATATTTGTATGGCGGCAGGCTGGGCCTCCCCGTCTACATTTATAAGGTTTTATAACCTAGAGGTTCCCGCCCTGCAGGCCAGGCTGCTGTCGGTCTAAACTACCAGTATTATCTGACCTGATGCGTTCAGCTCAGAATGCTGCGTTTACTGAGCACAGCTCAATTTTCGACAGTTTAAAGCTGGGCAAACTGTGTAAGACCCACATTTTTTCCCATCAGTTCAGGCCGTACCCCGCCCTGTCTGTATGATGAAATTTGCGTCCCTTCGACGCTACTTTATGTGGAAAAGTGAGGCTGCACCCCTCCTTCTTCCCGGACTCTCTGTGAGTTCACTGAGTGATTGTGCACTATATGTACCCCGGGCTTTCGCCCTTGGGTCTTTGGTGTCAGATCTCAGCATGCACGGCGTTTTACACTGGGTCCCCTAGCGTAAGATATCTTACGCAGTACGAGAGACCTCTCGTAAGAGAACGTACTCGGTTACTAACGTAACCTCGGTTCTCTCTAGAAGAGGGAACGAGTACTGCGTATCTTGCCGTGCATGCACACGCTCTGGTTGCTTCGATGATGAAAAACCAGATAATAGCTGCCTGCGAGCGATATTTATAGGCCTAGACCACGCCCATTTCGGCGGGACGTGACGCAGCGGGCGCGAAGTGCCCTGATTGGGTCTGACGTCACGCCAGGCCTCGCTCGATAGGCTGCTGCAGTTGCCGCAGAGCAGCCAATAGGCGCGCGAGCTGTCTCGCCTATGTCTGCATTGCTGCTGCAACGCGTTTTGCATTATTACAAAATTAAGGATAATTTTTGGCTTCAATATCTCGCGGAAAAGGATTTTCCCCTAGCGTAAGATATCTTACGCAGTACTCGTTCCCTCTTCTAGAGAGAACCGAGGTTACGTTAGTAACCGAGTACGTTCTCCGCTCTCAAGAGACTTTTTATCTTGCCTGGAAAGCTTCGGTCTGCATCTATATATTGACTCTCCAACTCATTGTAGGGGGCACATACTGGATTTAGTCTGTTGTTCTGGTGTCATCCCCCCTGCCTGTAAAACTCACTCTGTTGCCTTTTCGGACCATATGCTCATTACTTTTAACATCACCCTCCCGCTATCTAAAATGACTCTCCCTCGCACCATCTCCTTCCGGAATATTAAGGACATTAACACTGTCACCTTTGCATCTGATATCAATAATTTTCCAAGAGTATCTGCCGGCTGTTCACCCGATGAATTAGTTTCTTACTACAATAAAAATCTTCACACTCTCCTGGACACCCATGCTCCTATGAGATCCAGATCAGTTTCCTTCACCCGCTCAGCACCCTGGTTCACTCCCGCCCTACGCCTTATGAAATCTCAGGGCCGTCAGCTGGAACGCCTTGCCAATAGAACTGGACTCACCATTCACAACAATATGTACAAGGACCATGTCAATCTGTATAAGGACTCCCTCTCCTCAGCTAAATCTGCCTACTACTCTCATTTAATTCACTCTAATCATCACAATTCTAAAACCCTGTTTTCCCTTCTCACCTCCATTACAAAACCTCCTGACTCTCTTCCCTACCATATGCAATCCCAGGATTTCTGTAATAAACTTATGTCTTTCTTTGTTTCCAAAACCACTGATATCCATAACTACCTGATTTCATCTGGAGCTGCAGCTTCTGGAGGCAACTTCAACACCCCTTATCCATCACTAACTAATACTTTTTCCAGTTTTGACCTTCCTTCCGTTCAAGCCATTTCGGATATTATTCATAAATCTAAACCTTACACATGCCAGCTCGATCCACTTCCCTCCACTCTGGTTAAATCCTGTTGCTCTTCACTTGCCCCTCTCATCACTGAGATTATCCACTCCTCCCTAAGCTCTGGTTTAGTCCCACCTTCACTTAAAACTGCCTCGGTCACACCCATTCTGAAAAAACCTGGCCTGGACCCCACCAATTTCAGCAATCTTCGTCCTATATCTAACTTACCCTTCATATCCAAAATTCTGGAAAAAACAGTCGCTTCTCAACTTCATAATCACCTCATGTCCAACAGCATCTACGAGCAGTTTCAATCTGGCTTCCGTCCCCTCCATAGCACTGAAACCGCACTCCTCAAAATTTCAGATGATCTTCTCATGGCTTCTGATTCTGGGTTACTTTCAATTCTTATTCTTTTGGACCTCACAGCAGCTTTTGATACCATTTCCCATCCTACCCTCCTTAGTCGACTATCATCCATTGGTATCACCCATACTCCCATAGCCTGGTTTACTTCTTACATTTCTGATCGCACACAGTTCATACAATTCAAATCCCAGAAATCCGTTACTTTCCCCGTCTCCGCTGGAGTGCCCCAAGGCTCTGTATTGGGGCCTCTCCTTTTTATCATCTACATTCTCCCTCTTGGTCACATCCTCCGTAAACATAACATTAAATTTCATTGCTACGCGGACGACACCCAGCTCTACCTCTCTACTAAACCATCCTCTTTACTCCCTCCAACCTCTCTCACCCTCTGTCTCCAAGAAATCCACTCTTGGTTCTCATCCAATTTTCTCAAACTGAACAGTTCAAAAACTGAAGTTCTCTTGGTGGGCACACCTCATACTCTCTCCAAAGGCAATAAAGTTTCCATTGCCATTGATAACTCAATTGTCCTTTCCTCCCCACAGGTTAAGAGTCTGGGTGTCGTCCTCGACAGCACATTATCTTTCCACTCTCACATTAACAGCATCACACGGTCCGCCTATTTTCACCTGCGTAACATCTCCCGTCTCCGTCCCTCTCTCACTCCCCAAACCACCGCCATCCTGGTTCACAGCCTTGTCACATCTCGGATAGATTACTGCAATTCACTCCTGTTTGGCCTCCCTAATAAGTCACTCCAGAAGCTGCAGCTCCTACAGAACTCTGCTGCACGCCTGATTACTCGGACCCCCATCTCTCATCATATCACTCCCATCCTGCAACAACTTCACTGGCTTCCCATCAAACAGAGGATCATCTTTAAAATACTTCTCATTACTTTCAAAGCAGTTCACAATATGGCTCCTCCATACATCTCTGATCTCCTTCATTTAAACATCCCGACCCGTTCACTTCGATCCTCCCATACCTGCCAGCTTTCTGTCCCCCCTGCCCGTCTTGTCACAATGGGGAGCAGGGCGTTTAGTCGCTCTGCTCCCCATCTCTGGAATTCACTCCCTCCAGACCTTCGTACCATGGACTCATTTCATCTCTTCAAATCCAAACTCAAAACTTTTCTGTTCAGACAATCATATTCCACCTGACCCATATCATCTCAATGTTGTATTGCCAATTTTATTGTTTTAATGTTTTTATCTGCTTTGTACAGTGTCCTTGGGTGTCCTGATAAGGCGCTTTTAAATAAAATGTATTATTATTATATATATATATATATATATATATATATATATATATATATATATATATGTGGCTCAGTGACACACCTGAATGAATGGCTCATTAAGTATGCGGGCCCCATTGTCTCCTCAGGTGTGAACCACTAAATATGCATGATCGTTGACGCCCACTCGCTTATGGCCTTTCCAAACATAAAGTGTCTTGCAAAATTTAAATCAATGTATTGTGTTATGTGAATGATAAGGGAAGGATGATTTTCACATCATTTTGAAGAAAAAACTCTAGGCAACGACATCCATTAGTCAAAAGTCTTATTGACACATATTTAGTATGTGTTTTGTGGCCTTATTTCAGAAACTTTAGTTTTTAGTTTTTTCAATAACCGTGCATAAACATTATTCTCTCAAAAATACAAACATGTACATACATGTTGCTCACATATTATGGTAGCCCTGTTTGTGCTAAATAGAGTGTAATTATACCTTTGCCATTAATATGTTTATAAGCAACTGAAAAAAGCACAAATGTCAGGGCATGTCAGAACATCTCAAGGACCCCAAAAACTCCTCAGACCCCAGAGGGTTAATAACAGCGATTTTTCTTCTTGGAATTGTGGACTTCATCATCTACAAATAAAATCAAACACAATTGCACACCAATTACATATACACATCGCAAAAACAAAAAAAGGGTCAAAATCATCATCGGCAGCAGCAACAAAAGTACTAATAAATGAAGAGAAAACTAAAAGAAATATGCTATAAAATAATTTAGTAACTATAGCAATTATCTGTTCATTGAGAGAAGAAAATTCACACCTTCAAGATAATCTCTCTTCTTTATATGACATCTGGTGTGAATGGTTCACTGACCTTTCCATATTTTCATAAGGAGAGGTAGCACGGTTTATCATTGGATGTTTTATTTTATTTATTTATTGCAAGAAAAAAAATCACAGGCAAAACTGCAAAATAAGAATGCACAATATTAGTCTATTATTCTGGTTGAGGCATTAAAACATCCCTATCCGAAATTGCTAATTGAAATTCATTATTTTGAACAAATCCATAAGGATCCTAAGGATCAATAAAGATTTCCCCTAGGAAACAATTAAGATTAAATTACAAAGGTCAGATTAGCTCACATAATGTTCCATAAAATAAAATAAAAAAGATTTCTCAAGCTTTCATGTGTGTTAATATAGAAAGTGTGTATCAGACACCATATGCCAGTGAGCACACATGCCAGCAAGACTTCTGTTAAAGATCAATTGCATTCTAATTGTGACAGGGAATGTTTAGGAGACATACTGTAGATGAGCAGATGCTCTTATTTATTTGCAAAACACAACAAATAGATAATATCTGAAAAACATGAGGACACATGAGTCTGAATAAAAAAAAAACATTCAAAGTAAAAACCTTGGAAGCTTTTAACTTGCAAAAAGATTGGATGGCTATGAATGCTGTATATTTGCACTGAAATAGCAGCAATTACCCCCAGGAACCAGATTTAATTTAGGTACAGAATTTCATATTTAGATACGACTGACCAGTGATGTGAATATCAGAAGATTAAATATGAGCTAAATGCATGCACTACCACTAAATGCATAACAGGTTTAAGTAAATGTCTCATGTATAGCTCACCTACCCTCAGTTTGAGGTCCATTCAAGGACACCTCAAGTAAATCATCTGCTGAACTTACACAAACAAACCATTGCTACCTCTATGTAAATTCACCTTTTCCTCCACAGGCCTGGTCACCGGTCCACTTCTGGTAGACTGAAGGTTAGTGCAGTTTGAGACCTTCTGATGTGGACTCATTTTCATCCATCTCCCTCAATCGTCCTCGGCAAGGCTGCTCTAAATCTCGCTCTAAATCTCTAAAAAGAAAGAAAATGAGCTTGAATTGTGTTTGAGATTATATATTTCTTTATTTTCCCTCATAAAATCATACAATAAATTGTAAAGGGGTTTGACTTTATCATCCAGATGAGAAGTTGTCTGGAACTTGGTGTGAGGAACTTTACCCACCCAACCTTTTTCATTACTGTCCCCTTCCTTTCTCCCTCCCTCCTTAGCAAGGATTTCTCATTTCTCTCTCTCTCTCTCTCTCTCTCTCTCTCTCTCTCTCTCTCTCTCTCTCTCTCTCTCTCTCTCTCACACACACACATTCTTTCAGTCTCACTCTCCAAATATGGATGTTAACAGTCCTAATGAGTGAACTAATCCCACCAAACAGCAGCTAAATTAGCCAGCTTTTTTTAACTGGATTCTGTCAAGCAGCAATTAATTTTAAATCATTAATTACTTAATTTTAAAGTTAGAGAAACCAATAAAAAAAATCATCTTCAAACTGTATTTATATAGTTTTCATGTGTCATAAGGCCTGCAGATGAAACTCAGCCCACTGATCCCACAGAGCCGCCTGACCAAGAGTCACACAAGAGGCTGTTATCAGGTTGCCTCCATCTTCTCACTTCTTCCCTCACAAGATACAGCTCTGTATCTGCATATGTACATGGACGGACAGAGCCAAAATATACTCTTTTCAATGTCTATATTTATTTAACTGTTTTTGTTTTTACTTAAGTACTTTGATCTAACTGATTTGCCTTGTGTGATTTTGAAGACATCATTTATAATTTGTCACTGCATTTGAGAGGCTCAAAGTAGTACTTGAAAACAGCACTTAAATGACACTTTAAAATGTGTACATTTCATTGCATTCGACACTGTATATCAAACCAAGTGGCATCTTTGTAAAGCAAAGTCTTTGTAAATGTGCAAGGGCTTGGTACACAGCTGGAAGAATTACCAGAGCTAAAGTTAAAAACTCTTTCACCTGATCCCATACAGCAGTGGTCACCAACCTTTTCAAGCCTAAGATCACATCCAAAGTCAAAATGTAAACCAAGATCTACCACTACCACTCTACCACAAAAATTATGAAAAAAAACAAGGCCACAATGACATTCTTTGTTGCCTGTGAGTCACTAGCAAAATATTTATTAAACTATACAAATATAACTATATAAACTGTCAACTATAATTCAACATTTTCAACGGTAATATAACATTAAGTATTTCCACAGGCTTATTACTCATATATAAACACAATAATCAGCCAATTACAGGCCTAAGCCAATAATGTACTGTTTCACTTTCCCTTTTAAAACATATTTCAAACACTTCAAAATGGAAATGCTCAGGATAGTGCAACTAGCATACAAAATATTATGACAACAGTCATCCTTCAAAAATATTTTCACACAAATTACAATTAAAATTCATTACCTCAATAATCAATTACAGGCCTAAAACAATGTACAGCACTGATTCTCTTTCCCTTTTTCAACAACATTAAAACACATAAAACACTTTTAACAATATAGCCAACAGATTTCAAACTAGCAATACTCCCTCACTCTGAGGGCTCAGATGAGATTCTCTCTCCACACATATATTCAATGTGATGGCTGTGATTGCACACTATCAGCAAGTGCTCTGTAGTCTGGCTCATAGTTTGACACAGCAAGTCTTACACAGTCTGTGAGATGTCTATTAGTTAGACAAGATCTGTTCTTTGACTTGATGATTTTCATTTGTGAAAAGGCCATCTCACAGAGATATGTTGATCCAAAGTAGGCCTTCACCTTAAGTGCACAGGATGAGAGAAGGGGAAACTTTTCAGTGTTTACAAGACCCCAAAAATCACTGTCTCTTGACCTTGCTTTCAACTCGATGTCGTTTTGCAGTTCAATTATTTCCATGTCAACTCCAATTGGTAAAGCAAATACTTGCTGGAATTTGGTGGATACCTCCTCAATCTCAATGGGGAGGAACGGGTTTGAGATAAATACAACAACCTCCCGTATGTCATTTAACTCCTGAAAACGCCTGTTAAATTCGGATGCCAGTTTGTCCAGTTGGGAACAGAATTGTTGCGGGAGAAAAGCATCTTTGTTTCTCATGTTTTGCGACATTTTTTGGAGATTTAGGAAGTGCACGAGGCTTCCATTCTTCAGCTGAGAAGCCCACACTCCCACCTTGGCCTTAAAGGCATTGACAGCGCTGATCATATGGGTCACGTCTTTGTCTTTTCCCTGAAGCTCATAGTTCAGCTCGTTCAATTTTGCTGTTACGTCCGTGAGGAAACCCAAGTCTAGCAGCCATGCATCATCAGACAGTTCATCATGCTGCTCATTTCGTGACTCCAGAAATGATTTGATTTCAGGCAGCAAGTCCACAAATTGCTGCAGTACTTTCCCACGACTCAACCACCTTATGGAAGAGTGGAGAATCAAGTCACCGTATGAGGCATGAAGCTCATCTAATAAAGATTTAAACAAGCGGTGCTGAAGTCCTTTTGCCCGAATCGAATTTACAATTTTAACGACAAGTGTCATGACATGAGACAAGTCCACTACTTTACTAGCCAGTGCTTGCTGATGGATCACACAGTGATAGTTTAAAAACCTGGGGAAATCGGGATCGCGACGGCACAGTGCAACGAAGCCTGAATGCAGCCCACGCATTGCCGGTGCCCCGTCTGTGGTGATCGCAACCAGCTTATGAATAGGGATGCTGTTATCATGCACATAACGTTTAAACTCGTTGTAAATGTCCTCACCTCTTGTCCTCCCTTGTAATGGTAATAGAGTGAGAAAAGCCTCCTTAGTAGTTGAATCTTTAAAAGCCATGCGAACAAATACCATTAGCTGTGCAGTGTCTGTCACATCCTGGGATTCGTCAAATTGCAGAGAATAACACTCACAAAGTGATAAATCCTTGAGAACTTGTTGATTCACGTCCTCCGATAACAACTCTACCCTTCTTGCCACAGTGGCTGGGCCAAGTGGCACACTTCCGATAGCATTTGTTATGTCCTCTTTGTTTTTTAAATCTTTAAATAAGGTATCTGCAGCAACGACCATTGCCTCGTTGTATAGCTCTCCATCGGTGAACGGTTTCTTATGTTTAGCCAACAGGTGGCTAACACGGAAGGATGCCTCTGTTGCAGCCTTACTTTTAGCTGTTGGTTTGGTAAAAAGTGACTGCTGTGCTTTCAAAACAGACTTCAGCTCGTAAACTTTCTTTGAACGAAGAGTGCTCTTTAGCGGGTAAGTATCTTTGAAATTCGGGTGGATGGTGTTGTGGTGCCTCTCCACGTTACCCCTTTTTGCTAGCGCAACAGCCTGGTGACAAATCAGGCACATTGTTTTGTCCTTAACTGTGGTGAATAGAAAATCATGTTCCCATTCTACATGAAAATGATACGTTTTTTGCTTTTTCCGTTGTGCCGGTTGTGCCTTAGCCATCGTATTGTTAGCTTGAAGTGAGCGTAGTAGTGTGAAGTGGCTGAGCTGTAAAACCTTGTCGACGCGTCCGCATGAGCGCGAAGGTAATAAAAAAAACTAATATCCGTCTGCTCTGGCAGATTCGGCTCAAAGTCGTGCATCTTCGGAAGGCGGAGGCGCGCGCGCGGCAAAATGACGTCATTGTAACAGCGCGCGCGCCTCCGCATCCGAAGATGCACGACTTTGAGCCGAATCTGCCAGAGCAGACGGATATTAGTACATCTCATCACACCGGCACCCAGTTTGCGCGTCTAAATCAGTTGTATGGTCTGGTTTTCAGTCTAAAACAGTTGCGTCAAGTATAAATGCCTCGTCTGTTTGGGGAGGTGTGTGCGCGCGCAGTCAACGGAGGCTCGCGCTGCGTTGCCAGGCGAAAGTATAAACAAGGCTTGACAGCGGTTGTTTTACAGACATTATATGTAAACTGTATAGGCTATTTGATTGGACAGATATACCCCTCTCTCTCCCCAAGACACCATTTACTACACACAATAGGCTCACACATGGTGCATTTTAAATTAATAAATAATAATGAATAAAAATAAAAATAAATATTTTTTTCTCTGATTTTGAAAACTCTTCGCGATCGACTTAAAATGCTTCCAAGATCGACTTGTCGACCGCGATCGACGGGTTGGTGACTCGTGCCATACAGAGTCAAAAGCACTCAACTTGCAAAAAGTTCAAATTTAGATTCAAATTCATTCCTCTTTTTACCTTCCTTGCAGTATTATATAGTACAACTTTGTACTAATAAAGTCATGCAGAATCAGAACTTCCCCTTTAAGAGATGGGCCACAACTTTAACCGGTTGAGTGTTGAAATGGTGATTGCACACACATCTGATTATTTCCAGAGAAATTGAAAACTCACCCACCCCGCACACAACCACATGTACACACTCATACACAAACATACACACACACAACCTTACAATGAAGAAGAGAACCCTATGATTTCCTCCACAGGACTTTACAATGAAGGATTAACAAGCAATCAGAACTTTAGTGAACAGTGTTTAAATATCATCTAAAAACATGCCCACAAACACACAGTCACTTACGGATATAAGTTGTACACATTCATGCACAAACATGACCATCCTAGACACACACAATACTTAAAACAGATATTCACATAAGCTAGTAAAAGAGAGATCATGAATAAATTCAGAAAAGATGTTTATTTTTATATTTGATTCTTTGATAGAAGCATGTGAGTCATCATGACTGGTGTGGTTAGAACACTTTGCTGATCTATATCTGCATCTAGTCACACTGAAAAGCTGCAGTGAAGATTTGATCCAAACTAGGACCAAAACCAGCAGAGCACAGTGTAAGAATTGAGAAATTAGGAGATGCCAGACAGTCTGGTTAAAGAGCGACCAGACCCTGAGAGGACAAAAGGACCTCTCTGGAAATTAACATCTGAACTAGCCCTCGTGCACTATCGAGACGAAAGTCTCACCCCCGAGCAGAGCCGGCTCTCCCTATAAGCGAACTAAGCGGCTGCTTAGGGCCCCGCCGCCACTAGGGGGCCCCCTAACTACAGATGGTACTCGCCGGTGTCGCCGCGGTTTAACAGTCAACCAACCATGTAAAATCGTTGTCTTCCCTGGACTTGGAAATTTGACCGCAAAAATGAAATTGGGTGCAGAAAAAAGGAGGAAAAAAATCCCATTATAGTAGAGCTACTACTCTAACGAAATCCACATTTTAAGCAGTTTTTACTGTAGAATTCTTTTTTTATGAATTGTTTTACTTAACATTACACAATAACAGCTTAATATTTTTAACCGTAGAATTATTTTTGTATGAACTACATATAATGTGCAACAATGACTCTGTAAAATGTAAAAAGTGTTACCTAGAGTTTTTATTAGATTTATGTATGTATTTTATAACTAAACATTTTATATACACATTTGGCTAATGATTGTTCACTGAAGTAGTGTTTTTGTAGTTGGAATATAAAAAATAAATACCAACTCAAACTAGAATCTTTTGCAGAATTTTTAATCTCTTCAATAGAAGAATGTTTAAATCACTTTAGAAGGAAGCAAAGAAATTACTGGTCCAACTTCTCCCTCTTTTTAAAGTGTGGAAAAGGGAAAAGAAGTTCAAAGATCGAGACTCCAGCAACACCTGTATGCAACAACTTTATTGAAGATTTTTTAATACTAAAGGTTTTAAGCTGCCTAGTGGACAAAAACAGTTAGTGCTGTTTTAAAAATTACAAAGCATTCAGACAGTAATAAAGTAGATTTAGAAATTTGGCAAATCTGTCATCTTTACTTTTACTGTTTCAGTGAGTGTACTTTAATAAGCAGTAAAATAATTGTGGGCAATCATGTTAAAGAAGTACAGATGAAATGTGTAAGGGTTAGATTGTATACAGTTGCTGGTTTGCGGTGGCAATACTCCATTATTCACTGCAAGGCAGGGCCCCAAAATTATCCTGCTTAGGGCCCCCAGATTTACAGAGCCGGCCCTGCCCCCGAGTCATCTTAATCTACATCTCTTTCCCTCTTCTCTCACCCCCTCTCTCTCACGCTCAGATCATCTGAATTCACCCAAGAAAATGTATAGTTTGATGTGAATGATTGACATCGAGTATTGTACATATTTAGAATCATTTGAAATGTCTCATTGCAACTGGTACAAATGTCTCATTTCCAAATAAGTAAAACAAAAGGTAATAAGGTTTTTAAGAGTTTAGGGATAACTGGCACACAAAGGAAGGTGGTCTCCTGGCAAATGGTCTCCTACCCCCAAAAGGTGTAACCTCTGAATGCAAATTTCCATTGTTAGTACATGTTTCCATGTGAAAGAGGTCTGTCTATATAATGAAATGCAGCAGAGGATTCGGGGTCTTTCTGTACCTCAGATTCGCCCGTGAGGCTGACATTAGCCCCGTTTACATGCACACTTTTTTGCTACTCTGATTGAGATCGTTCTGATTGACGGATTCCGGTTGACTGTTTACATGGGATGTTATCTAAACCGATCTGGTGTTTACATGTGCTGACGCTTTCAATCGAAATCATTTTGTGACATGCGCACACTTGTCTGCCGCATCTGGAAGCTCATTATTTCCCACGTTTTCAATCCTGTCAAGATGGTGCATCACTTAATCGTCGCGTTAGTTGTAGGCATTAGCCACGTTTCCACTGTCGGGCCAGTGCGAGCCAGGGCTTTAAATGCGCTTTGCCAGGCTAATAGCCTCGGGCCAGTATAGCACCGTGCCCAAAATCTGCTGCGTTTCCACTGTCGGGCCAGAAGCTCCACAGCGCTTCACTTAAAACACGCCCGTAACACGCCTCTCTGGAACAACGTCACACAAACCCATCATTTCACCAACAAAATGGAAGTTTTATCAGAAAACTAATCAGAAAGAAATCACAGGAAACAACGTGATCGCAAAACAAGAGCAACCGTTTGCTGGCATTTTTGTTGTTTAATTGAATATTTAAAACCCAAGAATCGATGTTTTACCACAGGTTTACAATAAAAAGCGATACATTGATTGATCATAATGAATTAATTTGTGTCAAAATTGCACATTAGTCACACAGAAATAAAGTGGTTTTATGACGTTTGTGAACGTTTATTTAAAAAAAAAAAGAGGACACACAACTTATTCAGTCAGTCGCGTCTGTTTCTGTTTATTTGGTAGGCTAGTTACAGGACATACATCACATTTAGAAAGAATGGTCATTTCTACAAATATGCCACCAAAAATATGACCTGAGGAGCTTTAGCACTCTCTCCCAGAAAGATACAGTTATATTTTCAGTCAGAGAAAAAAAGGGATAGTCCGGTATAAAGAGACGAAGCTGACAGATAAAATAAAAACAGGATTATGATAACCTATATGATTTGTCTGATTTCTTCAAGCGTTCATATTTACCATGTTTACTATGGTAATGGTATAAATATTCCTACCTTATACGGTGATCAGAATCCACATTGGATCACAAACAGAAGGCATTATGTTAGCTGACAGAATTATCTGGCGCAAAACCAGGCATGCGCAGAAAGACGTACACTCAAAGTAATCGGATCAGCTCGTTTACATGGTGCAATCTTTCGTTTGATCGGTTCATGAAAAGGTTTATTCCACCCCCTTCAATCCAACTGAAATTTCAATCGGTTTGAGCATTTTTATTCCGATTGAGGTGTTGACATGGAGCATTTTCATTCTGTTTGGACTTTTAAACTGGTTATAATCGGAATACAATGCTACATGTAAACGGGGCTAGTGAGACCTCTCAGCCTCATGTATTTCTTAAAGGGGACATATCATGCTAAATCCACTTTTTTAGCCCTTAAATGCATTTTGTTGTATATTTGGAGTGTTTAGAAGTACAGAAAAGTCGAAATTATTCTCTTCAGGTGCTCCGTTGATATCTTTATATTCTGTTTTGGTCATATTTTTCAACCTGTTCCGATTTTTCTGTTCTCTATGACGTTTTTTGAACTATTACGTCACAGTATTTGCAGCGGAACTGCCAAATAAGGACATTGACTTCCGGCCCAACACTTCGAGCAATCCGCCATTTTTATTTCTCGCTCCAATTTTGTAGTCCAAGCTAAAGGATGCAGAAGTTACGAGAGGGTAAGTTAAAATGTTGGGTTGTTGGATGTAGTAACCCACACGCTTCATTACACCGTCTAATGTAGATGAACTGCTGCGCTTGTGACAGGGCGCATGTTTAACTGAAAGAACGAGCAGAGAGAGAGACACGGTCGCGTGCACTCTCTCTCTTCGGAGCCAGGGCGAAAGTGTAAACAAGACTTCACCGTCTCCAAACTAGACGCTGTCTCGCTCTCTCTCCCTCGCACATATTAATCAAAATAAATCGACATGGTGGTAAAAGGTCGGAAGACCAAAGTTTCATGTATAAATACAGTAACACACCATTGCGATACATCCATATGAAGACGTTGTTCTGCAGATTCGTCGTCTTCATTTTCATCTCGCTCCGGCTCCGACTCTGGCTCGAACATGTAAGGCTGGCTGGACAAGTCTTCCGTTGTTGACATTTTGTTAATAACGTGTGAATAAAACGTTTCTGTGCCGCTAGATAATCGTATCTCTGCTATCAAACTACAAAAATGACCGAACGGGGTGGAGTTGAACCGAGTGTCGCCTCTGCAACCTGGAGAGGGGGCGGGGTATGAAGTGTCTCATTTGCATTTAAAGAGACCGCACCAAAACGAGTTGCTCTCAGACGCACATCAGAAAAGGGGTAGAAAAGGGGCCTGTGGAGCTATAATAATGAGGAATTCAGACCCAAGCATTGCAGTTCCGCTTTATATAGACCACAAATGTATGATTTATATGTAAAAAGGAACAATTTAAAAGCATGATATGTCCCCTTTAATGTTGGGTTGCATCTCTTCTCTTTATTCCAGAGCATTTGATGTTTTGTATCGATTATCTTTGAATTGATTATGAAATCTGCATGATACATTTACCTGACATAATAAATTGTTACATATGATTATTCGAACTGACTTTCGCATTATTTTCATTAAAGAGTTAAAAGGAATAGTCAAACATTCGCTCACATTTAATGATGCACAGATATCATTAAAACCTTTTCATTTATGGAGTCAGATGAAATAACGAGAGAATACATATTCAAATGTATTGCATTTAATCAAAAAATACTTTGCCACGAGAAAAGGACAGTAACACGTAAAGCGCTGGTCGGATGCCGGTTTTGGGCCGATCGAGCGCGAGCTTACAACAGCACAAGTCAAATACCTTGATACCGAGCATCTGAATAAAAATGTACCTTAAAATAACTCCTTTCTCTCTTTTTCTAATGCCT
Organism: Leuciscus leuciscus; assembly: GCF_965113295.1. Lineage (NCBI taxonomy): Eukaryota > Metazoa > Chordata > Actinopteri > Cypriniformes > Leuciscidae > Leuciscus > Leuciscus leuciscus. The sequence continues at coordinate 1,332,448 of NC_138730.1, forward strand.
TGTTCTGCTATTTTGGCTACTGCAGCAAACTGCATCAAACTGCATGACAAGCAGAAAACAAAACAAAAAAGAGGTGTCTCTTCGAAGGAAAAATCTTTTTCTTTAGAGGTGAAGGTGTAACTGAAGTTTCTCTCTCTCGTTCTTTCTCAAACACACTCTGTGAGAATCAGGCCTGAAATGTTGCTGCTGTGTGGAGGGTGGAGGCTGCTGAGCGGCCATGATTGTGAGTCAGAGATCACTGAATACAATCCTTAACTTTGAAATATGTATGATAAAATGTATACCTTTAAAAAAGAAAGATTCAACTTTAAATATTGTTCAAATTGTAATTGTTGTTAATTTACATGTGAAAACTTTTTAATAAAATAGCAAGAAATATATTTACAAGGTAGATGTAAACAAAATCTTAATATGTCAATATAAGCCTTCTCATTAAATCATTTATTATTGTTTTTTATTAATGACACATTTGGGGAGAGGATATTGTAACGATGAGTCAGCAGAGTTGGAATCCATTTGCAGCTTTGTTAAAAGGGATAGTCGTATAACAAACAGGCAGGGTTCAATCAACAGCGACAGGGATGTGTCAGGAAGATCAGAGACGTAATCACAAACCAGGCAGTAGATCAGGACAAGCGGAAAACAGTACAGACTTAATCCAGGAAGATAAGGCACAGGTAAGTAGGAGGCAGTAGAGAATCGTAACACGGTAAACAGTCCAAGGTCATACACAGGGAAATCATGAACAGGAAAATACTCTCAGAGATGTAGCCACAGCAAAACAAAACTCAGCACCAGGTACGGGGTTATGGGAAATGAAGTCCGTGATGAAGTTAGTACTCAGGTGATGGTGTCCTCTGGTGGTGATCAGAGAGAGCCACAGAGGCTGGATTTGTGACAGATATATTTTAAAACTTTCTGAAAATACAGTATGAGAATTAACTGCACAATTACTCGAAATGTTTTCATTGGATTTTATACAATTTGCATGCATACAAAATTTGTGGAAAAATACCTATTTTTTCCAAGATGTTTCCAACTCTAACTTTGAACCAATTCTGTATAATGACCCATATAGCCTATTTGAATAGGATTTGTTTCCAGGTATGACTATGTACTAAAAATGTGCTTTTGACTTTCATTTATATTTGGATTATATATATATATATACACTACTGGTCAAAAGTTTTAGATCTGTAAGATTTTTTATGTTTTTAAAAGAAGTCTCTTCTGCTCACCAAGGCTGCACTTATTTGATAAATAACAATAAATAAAAAAAAACAGTATTATTGTGAAATATTATGACAATTTAAAATGACTCTTTTCTATTTTAATATATTTTAAAATGTAATGTATTCCTCAGATGAAATCTGAATTTTCAGCATCATTACTCCAGTCTCCAGTCTCACATGATCCTTCAGAAATCATTCAAATATGATGATTTTATGCTAAAAAAAATTCATTATTATGTGTAAAATTTTTTCCCCCAAAATTCTTTGATGTATAGAAAGTTCAAAAGAACAGCATTTGTTTAAAATAGAATATTTTCTAACATTATAAATGTATTTACTGTAACTTTTGATCAGTTTAACTCATCCTTGATGAATACAAGTATTGATTTATTTTATTTCGTTCCCCCAAAAATAAAATTAAAATTCTTACTAGTGATGCACCAAAATGAAAATTCTGGGCCGAAACCGAAACCGAAAATTTAGGATGCACTTGGCCGAAAACCGAAACTGAAGCCGAAAATGGCTTCTTTTAAAAACTTATACTATATATATATATATATATATACATTTAAATTGCTTGAATTTAATGGATCTGAAATGAAAAATCACAATATAATAATCAAACTTTTTATTAACAGTTACATAACAAAACATAAAATATTTTTAACAATAAATATAAATAATAATACCAAATAATATTATTCTTCAAGTTTTATGTTCCATCAAATAAAATAGTTTTTTAAAAGTTGTGCAAAAAGAATCCACAATTTTGGCTATTTTTGCAGAACAATTGTAACATATTGCAGCTTTGGTGTCCTCTCGTATAGGGCTGTCCCTTTTGTGAAAAAATCCTGTTCGATTTTTGAGACACAAGTGTTCATTGAATCGTTAGTAAATTGCCTATATTTGTAAATTGCCTATATTTGCCGTTGATCCGTTTTCAACGCCAAATATGGGCAAATCCACGGACAACTAAACAGGCATTAAAGGGATTGTTCACTTTGAAATTAAATTTTGGTATGTTTTAGCTTACCTCAAGGGCATCCAAGATGTAGGTGTCTTTTTTTCCGCAGTAGTTTCAATTTTGATATTTTTAGGTCAAACCGTTCTTGTCTGTCAGTCATATAATGCAGGTCGATGGTCACTTGTCTCAAACAGCATGCACAGAGTTCAAATTAAAACAATTCCCCGTCGTCCAAATTAAACAATTCCCCATCGTAAGTACACATTGATGGCCTAAGACACGAAATGAGCGGTTTGTGTGAGAAAACGAACAGTTTTTATATCGTTTTTACCTGTTCGTTTTCTCACACAAACCGCTCGTTTCGTGTCTTAGGCCATCAATGTGTACTTACGATGGGGAATTGTTTAATTTGGACGACGGGGAATTGTTTTAATTTGAACTCTGTGCATGCCGTTTGAGACAAGTGACCATCGACCTGCATTATATGACTGACAGACAAGAACGGTTTGACCTAAAAATATCAAAATTTAAACTACTGCGGAAAAAAAGACACCTACATCTTGGATGCCCTTGAGGTAAGCTAAAACATACCAAAATTTAATTTCAAAGTGAACTATCCCTTTAAGATGAACGTAAAGAGGGCGCTTGAGACGCGCACAAGTCAGCAATGTGGACTGCCATAACATCAATGAAAAACATTACTGAAGGCTACATATTATGCACTATATTATGCAGAAATAGGCTATGTGTGTGTGTGTGTGTGTGTGTGTGTGTGTGTGTGTGTGTGTGTGTGTGTGTGTGTAAGAACCTGCAGTTGCTGAGTGACGCGCGTTCGCTGCGGGCGTATCGTGACGAGCTGGACGCACTCTGAGAGAAGGCCGTTAAAATCGATTCCCTATTTTCGTTTTCGAAACTTGTGTTGGTTGGTCCGATCTATTGTTCAACAAGTGACAGCCCTCTAACATGCTTAATCTTTGATAGGCAGACGCGCGATAACAGCTCGACCGTGAGTGAAAACTAAGCGTAATAATCATAATTATTTTTATTTTTTATTAAAATATGAGATGTTTTAAAAAGGTAGGCCTTATAAGCAAGAGCTTCAGCCTACACCTTCAGCATGCATTTGAAAATCTCACAGCACGCAATTGGATAACACTACGACCAATCACAACAATAAACCCCATACGCTTAGCTACCAGGGGAGCTAACTGGTAGATTAGACTCTTCCGGTCGGCAAAACAGCGAAACACCCTTCTTGCAAAGGAACGATTCGAGCGCCGTCTTCTGTTCCTCTTTTGGGAAAAAGCCAAGTCTAACTCGTTCATTGTAGCGGCCAAAGCCGTTTCAAACAACTGCTATTCATCCATAGGCATCTTGCAATGTTTACTAATGACTTCGACGTCACAGCGCTGTCGTCTTCTGTTTAGCTCGCCTCTGGCCCGCCTATATCAGATAACCCGATGTGATTGGTGCAGCTCAGATCGAGGGGCATATTTAATGAGCATCATTACTCAACACTAGAGTAACTCGCTGAGCAAATTCAACTTGTGCTCTCGCGGGAACTCTGGTTTACCAGGGTAGTTTGTTAGCTCAACTGTGATGAAATTAAGTTGTCTGTCTGAAAATAAACTAAACTAAACATTTGTTAGGCTACTGTAGGCATATTTGTTAATCTTAGTTAATAATAATACAACTTTTAATTGTTTGTTCATGTTATATCACAGTCAGTGCATTAACTAATGTTAACAAATACAACTTTTGATTTTAATAATGTTTTAGTAAATGCTGAAATTAATATTAACTAAGATCAATAAATGGTGTAGAAGTGCACTTCATTATTAGTTCATGTTAACAAACTTAACTAATGAAACCTTATTGTAAAGTGTTACTGATTTCATGATAGCTAACACTTTATTGAATATATACATAGGCCTACAATTTATAACATCAACATAACTAAACATGAATTCCTCATAATTACCGACTTGATTCTCTGTTTTGTTTGGTAAAGTAAATAATATTTAGTTATATTATCATCATTTCTGAGAGAGGCACTCTGACCGACTGCTGCTCTCCATCGAGTGAGATATTCTAAATAATTGTGAGGAAGTCATTAAAATATATAAAACACAACAGACAGACGGGTACTGCTTTAAATACAGGTGATTTATTTTAAAAATAAATGTATTTTTTTTAAAAGTGCCCTTTTTGGTCCTAGGTCTGTGCACGCCACTGGTAAGGACATACGGTCAGCAGATCTTATACAGATTCCTAAGTTTGTAACTATACAATATTAATGGCAAAGGTGTAATTACACTCTATTTAGCACAAACATGGCTACATAATATGTGAGGAACATGTATGTAATTTTAATGTGTATGCATGGTTATTGAAAAAACTAAAAATTTAAGTTTCTGAAATAGGCCACAAAACACATACTAAATATGTGTCCACAAGACTTTTGACTAATGGATGTTGTCGCCTAGAGTTTTTTCTTTAAAATGATCTGAAAATCATCCTGCCTAATCATTCACATAAAACAATACATTGATTTAAACTTTGTAAGACACTTTTTGTTTGGAAAGGCAATATGCGTGGAGACGTGAATGATCATGAATAATCCTGTGGTTCACACCTGAGAAGTCAATGACCCGCATAATGAGCCTTTCAGTCAGGTATGTCACTGATAGGGAACCACAAGAAAAAATGCAAGGACAAAATAAATTATATATATATATATATATATATATAATTCTACAGAATTGGTTTAACATTAGAAGTCCCAGAGTTTTTTAACGGAAAAGTCCCAGAGTTTTCCTTTAGCCAAGTGGATGCTAACTGGCCAGTCTTTTGGCTATCATTAGCATCAATTCATGTGTAAATGTGGTCATTACCTGAGCAATCTGCAGGGGGGTTGGGGGGGGGGGTGTGTGTGAATGGTTGCTGGTGGCTTGTTTGTATGTGTGGGGGAGGGAGGGCTGCTAAAAGCAGAGAACTTGACTCGCTGCTGTTTCCTGCAGTATATTGCAACTAAACCTGACAAGTTTGGGATCAAGTTTTGGGTGGCTTGCGACCTAAAATCCAAGTACATTTGTAATGTCCTCCCATATCTTGGCAAGGACCCTAGTCGTCCCAGTGGAGAGAGACTGTCTGAAAATGTAGTGATGAGGCTGATGGAACCATTCCTAGACAAGGGCAGAAATGTTACCACGGACAATTTCTTCACATCGCTGTCACTTGCGCATAAACTTCTTAGCCGGAAAACCACCATCCTCGGCACAGTCAACAAGATTCGCCGGGAAATCCCTCAATCCGCTAGAAACACAGATCGCAATGAATTCACCACTCAGGTATGTTGCAGGTCTTTTGTGGTTCTATGTTTATGTGTTTCAAATTTTTAGAATCAACACCGCCAAGTGTGTCATTGTGTCATTGTGTGTAAAAGTGCTATGAAAATAACAATTTATCTTATTTATTAGGTGTTTTCAACCACTGCTGCTACGCTGACGGCGTATGCGGCCAAACGGAAGAAGACCGTCTACATTCTTAGCAGCATGCACAGCGTGATTCAGACTGAAAATACCACCAAAAGGAAGCCAAACACTATCACCCTTTACAACACCACAAAGTGCGGCGTGGATGTGATGGACCAGATGGTGCGGGAGTACACTGTCCGCACAGGGACACGGCGCTGGCCAGTTGCCGTGTTCTATAACATGATTGACATGGCAGCACTGAATGCACATGTGCTGTATCAAGCATGCACCGGAAGGCAGGAAAGACGGGTGGACTTCCTGGTGGAGCTTGCAAGCTTACTCACTCACTTTTTAATATTATTTGTAAATATGTGTACAAATGGTTGGTTTCTTTTTTATTTTATTTTGTACTGTTTTTATCAATAAATCTCAGCAACAAAGGAAAAAAAAAACATGTGTGTTGATTTCTCCCTAAGATGGCAAAGTGAAACACAAGTTTCCTTGAAGTGGCTCAGCATGGCCCCACATTGTTTGCATAACAAAAGCAACTATTCACAGCTGATTAAGGATATTAGCCTAAAGCCTTCCAGCCCATCGGCTGTCCTGCGGGTTTTATAGGTAGAAAAGCCAAATGGCTGCTCTCTGGGACTTCTAGTGTTAAAGTTAGAGTTGGAAACATGAAAACAATATTGTGGTCTTTTTCCACAAATTTTGTATGCATGCAAATTGTATAATATCCAAGGTAAACATTTCTAGTAACTGTGCAGTTAATTATCATACTGTATTTTCAGAAAGTTTGGAATATGTAAAATTCTCCCCAAATTTGCCGGCGCGTTTGCCAACCCCAGAGGTTTAATCAGCGACCAATGAGCTTCCTGTCAAACATTCAAATACTTGCCATTGTTTGCGGTTACTGTCTGCAGCGCACTTTCAGAACGCATCCAAGATCAGTAAAAATTCTCTTTTTATTACACATCTCTGCACATATTGTTTGGTCCGGTTATCAAAGCCTAAATGGAGCAATCTTTACAAGTTTTGAACAAGCTTCATGTTAGAAATGTTTTAATCTAGCGTCATGTCAACAGTGCACGAGCGAATCACTGAAGCATATTGTATTAGCAGCAGTGTTTACTGCACGTGTTTATGCAGCAACAGTCTGTTGTATGTCATTGCTGTTTTAAATGCTGTTAGCATGGATATAAAAACAGTTAACGTGAAGCATTACACTTTAAATGGCGTTCACCGCAATGTTAAATGTGTGTGGTTGATTCAGATGCTTGTTGTGTTTGAGTCACGCTAAAAGAACAATCAATACAGTTAAACAGTTAAACGACCGAGGCGCAGGCGGGGATCCAGAAGGCCGTGGTGGAGCCGGAGCGACAGAGGACCAAGATGGAGCTGGAGGGAGTGAGGAGACCAACGGAGCCAGAGGGACGAAGGGACGAGGCGAAGCCAGAGGAGTGTAGTCCAGAGGCGAGGGCAGGCCGACAAATGACCAAGGCGAAGCCGGAGGGACGAGGGAGTCCGGCAGAGCTGGTGGACTAATGGACCACGTTGGAGATGGGGGAGGTGGGAGCCAAGGTTTAGCTGATGGACTGACAGATTGAGATGGAGTCCTGGTTGCGGAGGCCGGAGGTGGAGGCCGTGGATCCACCGACCATGATGGAGCTGGAGACTGGCAGACCCGCGGTGACCCCACATCACTGAAGATGGAATAAGGGTGAGCTGAGGGGCTGACAGGAAGCAGTGGAGGCATGGATGAGGAGATTATGATGGGAGAGGGAGGCTGGGTGGGAATTTAGGAACAGGCTCAGGCTCAGAAATCATCTCAGGTTCAGGTTCTGATTCTGGAACAGATTCAGGCTTGGGAACAGACTCAGGAACAGGCTCGGGCTCGACAGGCATGACGTGAAGAAGCTCTATCAGGGTGGTCTCGGCGGGACGAGACTCTGGAAGGGTGGTCTCGGCGGCTGCTGGTGATGGTGGTTGTTCTCTGAATCGGGACGCAACACTCACCAAACACCTGCCGATGGCTTCCTTCCAGCTTAGTCCATCTGTGTTTGGGAGGTCGATGGCCTGGTGGAAACTGGCCCCGATCCAGAAAAGCAGCTTGATGGTTTCATCGTCAAGGGGGCTAGTGACGGCTCGACGAACAAAGTTCACCACGAAGGAGAAAAATTCTGTGCTCTCTTGAGCAATGGCGACAAATATAGCCCTGTCGTCCATATGGGCTGGTCCGATCTTCTGTCACGGGTTGTTGCAGGAAGGCAGACGGAGGCGAGGATATAATTCCAAAACGAAGGTTTATTGGTAATTAAACACAGAATGGCAGAACAGGTAGCACAATTGAACTGATAATGACAGTAACCATGGAAACGAAGGAGTGGCGGGAAAAGAACAAAGGAAAACAGGAACCAATCAAAACACAACCTGAAAGTCCAAACATACACTGACACGTGACAGCTGGGTTTCTATCCGATTGTTAAGTCTGACGTCACGTGTGACATTTAGCCTTTTCCGGGTCCAAGCGCTCTTCTCGTCCAGAAATAACAATGGTGGAACCTGTAAATTTATTTACGATCACGTCCTTCTTAGTGAGGCACCCTTGGCGGTCAAAAAGGGTTTAAATTCCTTTAACACCAACAGAGTGGTTAGTGTAGCTCATCACTCAGGTGACATAATTAAGGGTAGAGTCCTGGCATCAATGAAAAAGAAGATTTACGAGGTTGAAGTGAGTTAGCTCGGGACACGGGACACAGCACTGCGGCATTGTAAAAACACTCAATAATAACCAAAACACTAGCGAAAGCGGTAGGTAGGTAGAGAGGACCTGGACTTTGGACCCGGAAAGAGTATTATCGGAGAGTGGTTACGTCACGACTTAACAACCGAATATCTATCAGCTTGCAACATTATATATTGCTGCTCAAGAGAACACATAGCATGCATTTCTAGTGTTAAGCCGGTTGGTAAGGCAAGGCACACATAGATAGTAAAACATGAGGCCCCAGAAGAAAAAAATTACATACATATGTCTTGGCGATAGATCTACTGTTTTTGTTTTTTTTCTCCTGTCTATGTCATCATTGTGCAGCGCTTGTTTTCTCACTCAACAGCTCATGTATAGAACTTATATTGTCTGTTCTCTCATTACCCTGTGCAACTGTGTAGGGTGAAACAATGCTTTATAATGTCCAGCAATAGTCTTCTTTTCAGCTTCTGCACAACAGCTTTACTGGCATTGGCTGGACAACCTGTAAATGATCAGTTTAGGTGTTTGTGTTGAAGAGTGCTCTGGCCTTTTCTCTTGTCTCCTGCTTTGTTGAGGGTTAAATCATGTATGTTACATGTGCAGCAGCATAGCAGATCTATTCACCAACACCAAATACATTAACATTGCCATATCCATAACCATTACCATGCCAATCTCTATTACCATACCAATCTCTTGGCCAGTTTACTGTGACAAGATGATTGACAGGCCAGTTTACTGTGACAAGATGATTGACAGGTCAGTTTACAGTGACAAGATGATTGACAGGTCAGTTTACAGTGACAAGATGATTGACAGGTCAGTTTACAGTGACAGGGTGATTGACAGGCAAGATTTTTGTCATGTTACCTCATTTCCCCTCGGGATTAACCTGTTAAGCTTCAACAGTGCGCGGACGCATTGAAGCGTTTTTTTTTTTATTTAGTTCAAAGTTACTATCAGATTTAATGTTATACCTTGACAAACTATACATCATTAAAAAGATATAAGACTCAAGTTTCAGAATTTGACCACTATTGCATTCTGAGAAACTTATAGTGACAGTTATGTCTTAATTTGTGTCAGGAGTTATGAAATGAAAAAACGAGTCGATACCTTTAATATGAATTATGACCGTCAGCCGATCCCATTCAGAAAAACACTCCTGTGCTGTCGTCATGACAGCGCTTGACAAAACAACGTCCCTCAGGGCTTTTAGCTCAATAATGTGCAGATTTGGAGAAATATTGATAGATTCTCATAGATTTACATCATATTTCTATAGACAGGAATAATATTTATTGAATTTATACCCAAATGCGTCGATGTAATCATTATGAGCGCTTGATACTGTGATGTACTGTGTTTTCAATTCATACCAGCAGCCTGAGGGCGCTCTATGCACAATAATAGTACATATATGGAACATGAAGAAGAGCCATAATCATGTGACATTCCAGGAAGCCTCGAACACACACAAAGCTAACAGAGATCGCTGTAACCATAGACATCATATAAATAGACGCCCTATCGACCGCTACTGCCTACTGGCGCGGTCCAGCCGTGGGGCCGCCATCTTAGACCGGTCACCCGCTCCACTCAGTGTAATCTGTATGGCAGGTGCAATGAGCTGTCAGCGCATTTAATTAATCATACCTCACTGAATACCGAACTGAGTTTCACGCAGGTTTTTTTTGCTGCAAAGGTCATTCATGTAGCTATTATACAGGACACATGGTTCGGCGTATTTTAACATTCATAGTAGGCTTAACAGTAATATAATATTCCGATAAGATATAAAATGACCAGACGTCCAAAATCAAAATATGTGATGTAGGATATAAGGTATTTTATAAATCACACACTATAAATATGATAAAGAAGCAGAAACAGATAGTTGCAGTAAAGTAAGATATTTTAATAAGTTGAAGAAACGTGTGTGTTTTACATTTACATTACTTCCTGATATCACGTGCGCAAACACAAATAACCTATATTTATATATAGGCTATATATAAAACAGTTATGTCCGGTCGAACAATGTATGAATTAACTTCAGATTGGATTGCGCTAAAAGTAAGTTTCGTGCCTCTTACAAGTGCTTTCGAACTTCTTCCTGATCTGAATGGTATGTTGAAAACACTTGAGTTGAGGGAGGGAGAAAACACTTGGGGGAGACTTCTCCTAGTGTCTAGAACGCAACTGAATGCCTTTTCAAGCGTCTCAATACTTGAAAAACCACAGGAAACTACTTTTAAACACGAAATTACTTGATTTACAGAGGGTCTATTCACACGTCTATTAATATAAACGTTACCTGAGGTACTGAGATGCACATTCGGACGGGACTAAAATAACCGAGAAGCTCTTGTAATTATTACTTTACCCCACCTCTCCATGTCAGTTGAACACCGGCTGGTGCAGTAAACATTGCCTAGCTAACGTTAGCTGGCTACGATTTCAGTACAGTAATATCAAAGATCCTTGCTCCTTCTCAATTATCTGGTAATATTCTATTCACAAAATACAACCAATAGTACGGTAATGTTAAAAGTAATCCCCCGGGCCCTATTTGCGATGGTCCACCGATTAGAACAGGAAAATACTCCACAGTGCTCTAGCATCTTCACTGCTGCCACGCAACGAAACTAGGAATACGACCAGTTTAAGATGGCGGCCGCATTTCTCAGTGCCCAGCGGCCAATAGGGCATCTAGTCTCTATATAATATCTATGGCTGTAACATGCAGATAAAGACATGATTGCAATGATATTTGATTTGCCTGTGTTCTTCAAGCCATGCCAGGTATTTTCATAATAATAGATTATATTTATAATGTAATGCTAATCGATATAGACTTTATCATCGTGCAGAATGCTATAAAATAATATATTTTCTGTCTGATTTTTTTATCTGAAGCCAAATTAGATCACAGAAGATGATTTAAAACACTCAACTTGCGTTATAAAGTAAGTTTGGAGCACAAACATGGTTTTAATCTCATCAATGGTCGTGTATTGATGGTGTGCTTAGCTAACATGCTAGCTAGCCCTAGGTGCACCTGCCACCTAGCTGTTATTCTTTTATGATTTTTTCTAAATAGGAATGCTTACTGAAATGTTTCTTTATTCCAGAAAGGCATTTGATACAGTTTCAAATGTGAAGTGAGAACTTTGATAAAAGAAATTAGGGATTGAAACCCTATGAATAGCCTGTGAATAGCCAGTTGTTAGTAACTATAATGCAGACAAAAGATATGCATATTTAGAGCCATAACCAGGCTGGAGAGGTGTGTGAATGTGTGCATGGGGAGACTGAGACTGAATGGGGCTCATTTGCACCACAAAACAATAGAGACAAAACACTGAATAGATGACTTAGATGATGACTAAACATCAGTAGCATTTTAGAGTCTAATCAAAATAAAGTCATATGATCTTGAAAAACATTTAACTAAATACAGATTTTTAGACTTATCATTTTCAGATTTTAAATATAACATGGTCAGACATGTGGCTTTAGCTGCAGTGCATTTCTAGATTGCTACAGTGCCAACTTCAATTTTATTTTCATGAGGATGTTTCATAAAAATAAATTTCTAATAACTTTACAAAACTTTGAAGCTATTTATATATAAAAAATGTCATCATGACAATAATTAATTCTACATTTACAATAAACTGCCAGCTGTCAGCTTTCAAATGAGATCATACTTGTGTTTTTAGTACAAAGGGTTCTTGAAATTTTTCAAAAGTGGGGTTGCAGCTTAACAGGTCAATAAAGGAAGTCTAATTTAACATGCTTTGTGTTGAATGAAAGCTTTATCCAGTATATGCTCTGGTGTTTCAATAAATACAATTATAATAAAATAATTCAATCCATACAGATTACAGATATACAGTACATAAAGTGAAGCATGTTACACACATTTGTTTGAAATGCATCTGTTAAAATATAAAACCACAATCCAATATAAAAGCAAAGATCTAAGAATAATAGTTCTCCTAAAAAACCTAGCTTGCTCTTAACATTATACAGTCAATGATCAATATCCCCTCAAAAGTATTGCAGTCACGGATCAAAAAAAAAATAAGCGTGAATAAAAATAATGTGAAACAACTAGGGCTGGGAAACGATTAAAAAAAAAAAACTAATTAATTGCACAATTTGCTGTAATTAATTGCAATTAATTGCATTTCCCCCAAGCTTGTAATCATCAATATTTAAACTTAGAATCACCTAATTAAATTAAACAACACAGGGAAAAAAAGGAACAGAAAATAGCCCTATATTAAAATAATATTAAACATCAATATATCAATATATTATTCTTTTTCAATAATCAATCAACATAATCAATTTAACAGATTTTTATTTTATTTTATTTTTTACTAATTATCAAAATAAAATATAGTCCTACAAAGCTATTATTACCAGAGCATGTGATCAGAGCAGGTAATTTTACCATTGTTGCCCTTCATGACTATACCAGCTCAGTAGGGCTATTGCAAACAGAGCCCTACTATACAGAGAAATTTCATGTTATTTGAGCGGACTTTGCTTTTCCAGTGCGTGATCGGTACATGATTGGAGCGTTTGGGCCATTAACGACAGAGCAGAACACGCAACGCAAACACGGAGTGGAAAATTGAGCAGAGAGCGCAGCAACGCGCCGACACACACACACACACACGGAAGCGCGGCGCACACACGGAGCAGAAAAGACCCGCTCATGAAAGCTGCGCGAGAATGAAACCTGATCGCCGAACAGGGAGGGGCGGGACGCCATATTTTCGGCCTTTTCGATAGCAGCCACAACAGGAAATCATTAAAACGAGGCAAAAAACGTTAATTGCATTTTTATTTTATTTTTCTCGTTAAACATCTCAAATTAATCGTTAATTCCCCCAGCCCTAGAAAAAACACATGTAAAAATATATTGCACTAACTGAAAAAAATGCAAAATGATCAGAATATGAAACAACGTGGTCACGGATCAAAATATAATATGCGTGAATAAAAAATAACAAGCAAGAACACACACACACACACAGACACAGGCAGCTTGTTCTATATTCTAGCTGTTAAAACCTCACTGTGAGCACACCCACACACACACACACACACACACACACACACACACACACACACACACACACACACACACAGCACTCATCCCCTCAGTATGGCACAGTGGGTTTTTGTTCCCCATAGCATCCTTGACGCAGTGCAAGTTCCCATTCAAAGGAGAACGCTTCAGGTTACTAATGTAATGGTTCTCTGAGAAAGAGAACGCTTCAGGTTACTAATGTAATGGTTCTCTGAGAAAGAGAACGCTTCAGGTAACTAATGTAACGGTTCCCTGAGAAGGAGAACGCTTCAGGTTACTAATGTAACGGTTCCCTGAGAAGGAGAACGCTTCAGGTTACTAATGTAACGGTTCCCTGAGAAAGAGAACGCTTCAGGTAACTAATGTAACGGTTCCCTGAGAAAGAGAACGCTTCAGGTTACTAATGTAACGGTTCCCTGAGAAGGAGAACGCTTCAGGTTACTAATGTAACGGTTCCCTGAGAAAGAGAACGCTTCAGGTTACTAATGTAACAGTTCCCTGAGAAGGAGAACGCTTCAGGTTACTAATGTAACGGTTCCCTGAGAAGGAGAACGCTTCAGGTTACTAATGTAACGGTTCCCTGAGAAAGAGAACGCTTCAGGTAACTAATGTAACGGTTCCCTGAGAAAGAGAACGCTTCAGGTTACTAATGTAACGGTTCCCTGAGAAAGAGAACGCTTCAGGTTACTAATGTAACGGTTCCCTGAGAAGGAGAACGCTTCAGGTTACTAATGTAACAGTTCCCTGAGAAGGAGAACGCTTCAGGTTACTAATGTAACGGTTCCCTGAGAAGGAGAACGCTTCAGGTTACTAATGTAACGGTTCCCTGAGAAAGAGAACGCTTCAGGTAACTAATGTAACGGTTCCCTGAGAAAGAGAACGCTTCAGGTTACTAATGTAACGGTTCCCTGAGAAAGAGAACGCTTCAGGTAACTAATGTAACGGTTCCCTGAGAAAGAGAACGCTTCAGGTTACTAATGTAACGGTTCCCTGAGAAAGAGAACGCTTCAGGTTACTAATGTAACGGTTCCCTGAGAAAGAGAACGCTTCAGGTTACTAATGTAACAGTTCCCTGAGAAGGAGAACGCTTCAGGTTACTAATGTAACGGTTCCCTGAGAAAGAGAACGCTTCAGGTAACTAATGTAACGGTTCCCTGAGAAAGAGAACGCTTCAGGTTACTAATGTAACGGTTCCCTGAGAAAGAGAACGCTTCAGGTTACTAATGTAACAGTTCCCTGAGAAGGAGAACGCTTCAGGTTACTAATGTAACGGTTCCCTGAGAAGGAGAACGCTTCAGGTTACTAATGTAATGGTTCCCTGAGAAAGAGAACTCTTCAGGTTACTAATGTAATGGTTTCTAATGTAATGGTTCCCTGAGAAAGAGAACTCTTCAGGTTACTAATGTAATGGTTCCCTGAGAAGGAGAACGCTTCAGGTTACTAATGTAATGGTTCCCTGAGAAAGAGAACTCTTCAGGTTTCTAATGTAATGGTTCCCTGAGAAAGAGAACTCTTCAGGTTTCTAATGTAATGGTTCTCTGAGAAAGAGAAAGCTTCAGGTTACTAATGTAATGGTTCCCTGAGAAGGAGAATGCTTTAGGTTACTAATGTAATGGTTCCATGAGAAAGAGAACGCTTCAGGTTACTAATGTAATGTTTCCCTGAGAAGGAGAACGCTTCAAGTTACTAATGTAATGGTTCCCTGAGAAGGAGAACGCTTCAGGTTACTAATGTAATGGTTCCCTTAGAAAGAGAATGCTTCAGGTTACTAATGTAATGGTTCCCTGAGAAGGAGAACGCTTCAGGTTTAGAATGTAATGGTTCCCTGAGAAAGAGAACGCTTCAGGTTACTAGCTTCAGGTTTATAATGTAATGGTTCCCTGAGAAGGAGAACGCTTCAGGTTACTAATGTAATGGTTCCCTGAGAAAGAGAACGCTTCAGGTTACTAATGTAACGGTTCCCTGAGAAAGAGAACACTGCAGGTTACTAATGTAACGGTTCCCTGAGAAAGAGAACGCTTCAGGTTACTAATGTAACGGTTCCCTGAGAAGGAGAATGCTTCAGGTTACTAATGTAATGGTTCCCTGAGAAAGAGAACGCTTCAGGTTACTAATGTAACGGTTCCCTGAGAAGGAGAATGCTTCAGGTTACTAATGTAACAGTTCCCTGAGAAGGAGAATGCTTCAGGTTACTAATGTAATGGTTCCCTGAGAAAGAGATTGCTTCAGGTTACTAATGTAACGGTTCCCTGAGAAGGAGAACGCTTCAGGATACTAATGTAATGGCTCCCTGAGAAAGAGAATGCTTCATGTTACTAATGTAATGGTTCCCTGAGAAGGAGAACGCTTCAGGTTTCTAATTTAATGGTTCCCTGAGAAAGAGAACGCTTCAGGTTACTAGCTTCAAGTTACTAATGTAATGGTTCCCTGAGAAGGAGAACGCTTCAGGTTACTAATGTAATGGTTCCCTGAGAAGGAGAACGCTTCAGGTTACTCATGTAATGGTTCCCTGTAGAGGTCGACCGATAGTGGATTTTACCGATAACGATAGCTAGGTTGGGCCATACTTGCCGATAACCGATTAATCAACCGATAGTTTTTAAAATTGATACTGGATAAAAACAAACATAACACTCCAAGTAAAACAGTGCTGAACTTTATTATAAAAATAATAAAACTGTATTGAACCATGAAAACATGCTAAATGAAATAAATATATAATATGAATAAATATTGAAGTCAATAAAAGACATTCATTCAAACTGAAACAAAAAGTAATACTCTAAATAACAAATAAAACCAGTTACATTCAAAATGTAACTATTAAACTGTTATTTTTCAAGCCAACTTAATGAATAAAAAAGTAACAAAATTTGATCGGTATAATATTTGAACAATACAATTGCACCTTGATCATTCATGTTAGTTTGATAGTGCATTAACTATGGTTAACAAATAAAAACCTTAATTTAAAAATGTATTAGTAGCCTACATGTTAATTAACAAATAATGAACAATCCTTATACAGAAGTTATTAACCTTAGTTAATGTTACATATGGAATTTTATTGTAAGTGTTATCATTTCATATAAATCCAAACAGTCATGCTTAAATATCTACAATGCCAGAGCATTGAAATGACATAAATATTAAATGTATAGTCTCACACTTTTGCTTCTATTTTATAAACACTTGATGATTATCTAAATAACAAAACGTATTAAAGTGATGACGAAAAAATAACCGAAATCTAATGCTTTTCTGATTTGTTTATAATTATGTTTCTGTCGGCTGTATGAACATATCAGTTTGCTATCTTACGTCTCTAGTTTTAAATATGCAACTTCTCTGCATATTAAATGCATAAAAGTGACCAGCTGGATATAAACTAATGCAAATAGAGGTAACAATTGTGACATTAAACATTCGGGTCGGACTTACGTTTATTTTTGTCAGTGTTTTAACCGCTTGAGGTACTACTAATGTTAGCGTCCTCTCAGCCTTGAAGGCAAACAAACATACTGGTGTGCTGTTCTTTCTCTACTAATGCAGCATTTAGTTAACAAATTAATCACTTTATAATGATATGACAAAATGTACTGTATACATAGGCTACCTTTTAGCTGTCGGTGCTTTAAACGCGCATCTGATGTCAGCGCTCTCCACGCAGCGTGTGCTCTCAGTGCAGCACGCAGCATCACGTGTCGAAATAAACAACACGAGGCATCAGCGATAGTTTTTATTACACCTCTAGAGGCCGCTCTTGTACTGCATGATGCCAGCAGACCCTTCTCAGCTCTCTCTTACTGTGTAATGAATGACAGCGCGCGCTTCTCAGCCGCTCCAGCAACGGACGCAACCAGGAAAAACTATCGGTATGTATTTTTGCCGATAACGATAGTTCCACCAATCAACTATCGGTGCCGATTAATCGGCAAAACCGATGAATCGGTCGACCTCTAGTTCCCTGAGAAGGAGAACGCTTCAAGTTACTAATGTAATGGTTCCCTGAGAAGGAGAACGCTTCAGGCTACTCATGTAATGGTTCCCTGAGAAAGAGAACGCTTCAGGTAACTAGCTTCAGGTTTCTAATATAATGGTTCCCTGAGAAGGAGAACAAGACACAGTGTCTCATTGCCATGCTTCTGTTCAAATTCAATTCAAATTCAAAAAACTTTATTATCTATCAACCAGTGATAGAAATTTGTCTTTGTTTAAAATGCTCACATATACACAATACAATCACACACATCACAAAACACAATTAATACAAAGAAAAGAAAATACTGTACAAATATGAAAATAAATAAAGGCTTAATACAAAATGCTAATAAAACTTTTTGGTCTTATTTAAGATAGAAATTGCAGTAGGAATAAAAGAGTTCCTGTAAACTTTTTTGTTGGCCAAAGGAGCTCTAAAGCGGCAGCCTGATGGCAGTAACTGAAAAGAGGGATACAATGGATGAGAGGGGTCAGTAATGATGGAGACTGCTTTCGTCTTTACTGCACAGTTATAGAGATATACAAGTTGAATCTGCTGGGCCCCAGTAATTTTAGATGCCTGTTTGATTACTCTGGACACATTTTTCTTGTTTTCAGCAGAGAGAAAATTAAACCAGGATACAATATTAACCCTCTGGGGACCAAGGTGTTTTTGGGGCCCTTGAGATGTTCTGACATGCCCTGACATTTGTGCTTTTTTCAGTTATTTATAAACATGTTAATGGCAAAGGTGTAAATTCACTATATAGCACAAACAGGGCTAGCATAATATGTGAGCAACATGTATGTAGATGTTTGTATTTTTAAGAGAATAATGTTTATGCGTGGTTATTGAAAAAAATAAAAATGAAAGTTGTTGAAATAAGACCACAAAACACATACTAAATATGTGTCCACAAGACTTTTGACTAATGGATGTTTTCACTTCGAGTTCTGGCTTAAAAATTATGTGAAAATAGTCTTGCTTTATCGTTCACATAAAACAATACATTGATTTAAATTGTGGAAGACAGGTTCCCTTTCAAGGGAACTTCGAGCTGCGTCGAGACGCGGTGGGAACGCCCTGCGTGATTGCGTCGTGAAGCACGTGTATAATCAGTCCAATGGAAAGACGAGACGTCATAGGCGGGTGACGTCATCGACCAGGAAGCTATAAAGCACCCCTGCGACAGACCGCGGCAGCTTCTGTGCCTTCAGCAAGCGATCTGTGTATTCTGTCCTTGTCATATTTATTGTTGTCTGTCAAGTTGCAATATATATATTTATTATGGCAAAAGAGAGCAAGCAAGCGTTGTGTTGTTCCCTCCCCACGTTATATCACGGGTGGGGACACACACTTCAGCTTTGTGTTGCTTGTTTGGGAGTGGAGCATGCCAACAGTCAGTTCTCGAGGGAGCTGACTGTGAGCATTGCGAGAAGCTGTCCGTGAGGACGCTCCGCTCCCGCCGGCCGTTCTTCGAGGAGGACGGTTCGGTGCGCGCGCCCCGAGGCGCGGGTCCCGCTGCTGCCGAGGCACGGCGTCGACGCGCATCTTGGGGATCGCAAATGGTTCTAACAAACACCTGTTCGATCCACGTGCCTTATCTCGGGGAGAAGCAGGCTCTGCGGTTTCTCCTCCCCGGGATGAGGCACTCATGCTGCGATTTCCAGTTCCGATGAATCCGCTCCGCTTTCCAGTTCCGCTCCGCTTTCAAAAAAACGAAGAAATAAACTCTTCAGCGGCGTTCCAAAGGTTCTTCCTCACCGATCTAACGTTCCTGAGACTGCTGGGCGGGAGCAGTCTCAGCATACTTAAGCTCCTCGCAGCATAGAGTGCGGCAAAACAAAGATTCGCCATTCGGGCTCATCCACAATCGATGGGGACCTGGGTGGCGGTCACAGTCTAGCCAGTAAGAGATATGCAAGATCTGAGGACTGTTTTATCTCTAAAAACGCTGCCGATCCTCCGAGGAGGGTCGTAGGAACAAAGCTAGTTAGAGGTAGGCAAGATCTGAGGACTGTCGTTATCTCTAATAAAACTTAGACAAGAAGTCCTGACGCTGAGGCTATCAGGCTTCTGAAGGTTCCTCCGGGGCAGGGACGGTTTTGAGAAATCGTTTCTCCTCGGCGCCCTCTGGGGTGCGACTCTCTGAGGAGGGTCGCAACGCTGCCAGTTCGTTTTTTCTGCCGGTTCGCCGTTTCAGGACACCGAGGTGTCAGCGTCCCCAAACGATCCTCCGAGGAGGGTCGTAGAGCAGTCATTTCGGTTTCCCTGCCGGTTCGCCGTTTCAGGGCGCCGAGGTGGCTGCTTTTTTCCAGCGATCCTCCGAGGAGGGTCGTCGGAACAAAGCTAGTTAGAGGTAGGCAAGATCTGAGGACTGTCGTTATCTCTATTAAAACTTAGACAAGAAGTCCTGACGCTGAGGCTATCAGGCTTCTGAAGGTTCCCCCGGGGCAGGGACGGTTTTGAGAAATCATTTCTCCTCGGCACCCTCTGGGGTGCGACTCTCTGAGGAGGGTCGCAGCGCTGCCAGTTCGGTTGTTCCCTGCCGGTTCTCCGTTCAGGGCACCGAGGTGTCAGCGTCCCCATACGATCCTCCGAGGAGGGGCGTAGAACGGTCAGTTTGGTTGTTCCCTGCCGCTTCAGGGCACCAAAGTGACTGTTCAACCAAATCCAGAGGCCAGTCTCGAGAGACTGGTTCTCCTAGTAGAATTTCTGGCAGCGTGGAAACTACTGCCATATATTTCTCAGTGGGTCCTGCACACTTTAGAAAAGGGTTTCAGAATTCAGTTCGGTTCTCGTCCACACAGATTTCTAGAGGTCCTCCCCACAGTGGTGGACCCCGAGCAGGCTCTGGTTATGGAGCAGGAAGTACTGACACTTCTGCAAAAGGAGCTATAGAAGGGGTTTCTCCTCCCAGCAGACAGTCAGGGTTTTACAGCCGTTACTTCATTGTTCCGAAAGAGGATGAGGGGTTGCGTCCTATTCTAGACCTGCGTCAATTAAACAGCAGGTTTCAGAATCTCAAGTTCAAAGTATGCTATACGCTAAAATGATTGTCACAGATTCAGTCCGAGGACTGGTTTGTCACAATAGACTTGAAGGACGCTTACTTATCTATCCATCCTCATCACAGGAGGTTCCTGAGGTTTGCTTTCGGGGGCGAAGCATACCAGTATTGGGTTCTTCCCTTCGGCCTAGGTTTATCACCCCGCATCTTTACAAAATGCATGGATGCAGCTCTGGCTCCTCTGAGACTCCAGGGCATTCGCGTATTATACTTTATCGACGATTGGTTGATTTTAGCTCAGTCCGAGCAGTTGGCAGTTCGGCATCGAGATGTCGTTCTGTCTCACATAAACCAAAAACCATACATTTTAACATGTTGGGGTCTGTCTTTTAAAAAGTCCTTAATCCATAGAACAAGAGTTGAGTTAACTTGTAGTCTCTGCAGGCAATTCAATAATAGCCAAATGTTCACTGTGTTGAAAGCAGATGTAAAATCCATAAATAAAATCCTAACAAATGAGTTCGGAAGGTCCAGGTGTCCAGTCACTTTATCCAAGAGAGTTAAGCTGACATCCTCAACTCCCCGTTTTGGCTTATAGCCCCCGCCACCACCTTCTCCATACACTTGCAAAGAATGGAAGTGAGTGCCACAGGTCTAAAATGTGTCATCTCCTTGACATGGGTTTTTTTAGGAACAGGAATAATAGTTGTCTCCTTCCATGCTCTATTATGGTACCATTATCTCAGTTGGGGGTAATTGCCTCTATTGTCTTTAGATGATTAGATTTAGTGGTCTTCCCTAAGGCTGTGTAAGGTCAGCACCTTTAAGGACTGCCCACTGAATGCCTATAAGATACCATGTAAAGTTACATTAGTCAGATTTTGGATGACTGCAGCAACGTACAGCGAAGTTCTCAATAAAGGATAACTTATGTTTGAACGTGATCCCAACGTCTCCTGGTTTCTGCTTCGATGAAGGAATAAAGTTTCCAACACCAGGATTAGTCAAACCTGGCATAAAAAGTGTTTAGCTGCTCTACAAAGGAAGCAGGGTCTGGACTATAAACTTGAGTTGAAGCTTTAGTTTTTCCCATCATCATATTCAGATTCTGCCATGCTACTTATGCATTTCCTCCAATAAACCTCTCCTCCATCTTGTCTTTAAAGCGAAGCTTGGCTAACCTAGTTTTATCTCTCAGTTCCTTTTTCAATTCATTAAAATTTTTATAACCCTCCATAAAGGCCCTTTTTTTTCAGGTTAATACAATGTTTAATTTCTTTAGAAACCCAGGGTTTGTTATTTGGGTACAGTTTAACTTCCTTAGTTGGAATAACATTGCCAGCACAGAAGGACATATATGAGCAAATGGAATCATTAATCATGTCCAGGTCTCCCTCGCTGCTCTGAAAGAACATCCCCCAATCAGTAAGTTCAAAACATCCCCTCAGGGATTCCACAGAATCTTTGTTCCAGACCTGAATATTTTTTGTTAGGATATTGTGTGTTTTCATCCTTTGTCTGTATTTTGGCAACAACAGTACTACATTATGGTCTGAGAAACCAAGGGGAGGGAGGGATTTAGAGACATACGCACCAGGTATATTACCAAAACATAAGTCCAACATTCTTTCCAGACGAGTTGGGGAGGTAACTGTTATGATCTATGAGGAAGGACTCAAATGCAGAAATGAGTGATAAGGGTTTTATTTGATAGACAACAGACAAGACAGGATATTCTGAGAGAAAGGAGGTGATCTGTCCAAACAGTAGGCAGGGATGAGGCACAAAGACAGGCAGGCTGAGAGAGCGACCGCTGAATCCAACCCAGGATGATAGTAGGATGGAGGGTAGATACAGAATGCCAACAAGAGGGTGTCTTGCTGCTTGGCTGATGGTGGAAGCAGCCAGGGAAGCTCAGCCTGGAGGACAAACTAGGGAAGACAAAAGACACAGCAAGCAAAAGACACAACGAGACTAGACAAGGTGAGTCTAGTCTAACACAAAACGAACTGGCAAAACATGAGGGCAAGAGCACACATATAAAGGGAGCTGAGAACATGAGGAACAGGTGAGCACATTCAGACAAGGAACAGGTCACAGGCAAGGATCACTCTGGTGCATGAAAGGGGCATATCTGGGAGACGGTGTTTTACTGGGCAAAGGTGAATGATTTTCACTTTTGCGCCAATTATTTCTGCTGTAATGCTTTCTGACGCAGTCTCTTCTACAGTACATGTGGTGTCAGTGCAGATGGCTGTAGAAACGTGTGTGTCCTTTGTGGTGGAGAGAATTTTTTTACCCTGGAATGTTCTAAATGAAACCCTAACCCTAACCCAGCCAATTTCAATCGTATGTTGCAGGCCCCACATGGTTAGCTCGATCACTCCAGTTTTATCTGCAATGACATATGTTCTCCTTTCAAAGAACATGTCGTTTTGGAGGACATTGTGTCCTTCACTTTTTAATTCGATTGCTTTGGCTTTGATGTTCACCTGAAAAAAATAAAAAATAAATGTTTAGTAAAAGTGAAAAATGCACTTTTGAAAATTGTGAAATTAACTATAGACTCAATTAAATTGCCACATCAGAGGTAAAACTGAACAGATAAAGTAAAAATAGGAGTGCTGGACATACATTGTAAATAAGTTATTTGCAATGAATTTTACATGGATCAATGTTACAAGGTAAAAAAAAAAAAGATATATAATAATAATATTATTTATATATGATAACCTTAATTCTAATATTTGAGTAGTACTTACTTTCAGATACTCCAATTCCATTTCCAGAACCTGTGGCACAGTCACCTTCTGTTGGGAGGAGAATATGGTGGGGTTGTAGGAATAGTCAACTGAAGGCAAACAAGAGATTTTTGACTTGTGTACATACAAAATGGCTTTTTCGCCATATTCGTGCCTTGCTGGCTGCAAGACCACTTCGGTAAGCTGTACAGGACATCTGAAATATGGGAGTTATATAAGATTGAACGAGACAATTCTTGTTTTTGATTCCAGTTCAAAAGCTAAAATGTTGAATAAATGAGTTACTGATAAATAAATAAAATACTTTACCTATCTTTTTCCACAGTCTGAAAATGACTGTGGAGGTCAGACTTGAATACCATAAGCTTTGATATTTTGTGTCGCTCCTGCAGTATTCCTTCAAAGTAAGGTAGCTTCATCCCTTGACGTAATGGAGTGATGCTATGGATGTAGCCGGTCACACATTGATTTAGGTCTGTCTTTGAACTTGCCATTTCTACTTAAAAAATAAATAAGTTGAAATAAATAAGTTGATATAAATACATTGCCAGTCTAATTCAATGAACAGTAATTCATTAAAATAGATGTATATTTTAAACAGTTATGCACCAACAAAAATAACATATTTGAAAAATAAATAATTAAATAAAAATACCACATTCACGTCAATGGAAATCACAGCTATATAACACACTCAGGCAAACAAGGACTCAAGGGAGCAGAGAACATGAGAAACAGGTGACAACCCTCAGACAAATGAGGACTCTAGACAAGAGGGTGTGGTACAGGGAAACAAGGAGGCAGGAACAAAGTAGCACATGGCCAACACAAACAAAGACAGAGCCATGTGTTCAAGCACAACACAAACATAGAGACATGAAAAAAAGACAACACAGACAAAGCTGCCAGGGCAGAACCCTGACAGTAACATATTGTTCTAACTATGGAAGCAATGATGTCAACCCAGCTGAGTAGAGGAACCGGCTATTTCGAAACCAGTTATGTCTACCGAGGTAAGTAAAGTAATATTTTCTTTCCAACTGATGGCGATTTTTATTTATTTATTTTTTATTGTGTTGTCATGCATACTAGTATTTTTACCGGGAACGAACGATATGAACGGGGCGAACTACTGCTTTCGTGTTTTGTTTTTTTGGGAGAGTGGGCATGAGCATAAAAAAAAGTTTTTTTCTTCTGCTTCTTCCCCGGCTCTGCCATTATACACACGTTTGCAACAATCGCTATCCGGGTTTCGTTAGCCTGCCTCTGTGCTGGGGATGCTTGCCGTAAACTGATCCTGCTTCTCGCGATGTCTGAGACTTTGTGAGACTGAAGGACGCGGGTAGGATACACCGAACTTGCAAGCGGGATATTCTTCCTACAGGCAGTAGGAGCGGGCGATAGAGTCTTCATTCGCCCTGTAATGAGTCATTTAACCATATACCGACTTACGAAGATGATTAATTAACACAAAACCGTTGCCTGGTGTCCCTTTAAGGGCGTTTTCAC
Source organism: Leuciscus leuciscus (assembly GCF_965113295.1). Classification (NCBI taxonomy): domain Eukaryota; kingdom Metazoa; phylum Chordata; class Actinopteri; order Cypriniformes; family Leuciscidae; genus Leuciscus; species Leuciscus leuciscus. Next base: position 1,357,245 of record NC_138730.1, read on the forward strand.
AGCTGAAATCTATGCCTCTGACGTCAGCGTGTTGTCAGTTCGGCGGGTAACTTTGACAACAATGAATAAACAAATGTGTAGTACTGCCTTTAGCAATAAATGAGAGTGAGAGAGACAAAACTGTGTTATTTCAGTGGTCCTCTATGTTTTGTTTTTCATTATTTAATCATAGTGTCCTTTCAAGGCGGTCACTTCGACATTACGTCATGTGACGTATATGGGAACTCCTCCCCTGCTCCACTTCTGCTGAAATCTTATGGGCTAACGCCAGCTGAAACAGCTGGCCAATTGACGCAATATGCAAATACTGACAAGCCCGCTGGCAGTATAAATTGCATGTGTGCGACAATTACGTCAGAATCTCTTTCTTCACACTCAAATCGAAGTGTGCTACTCATCATATTAACTACTTCGCCATCGTTGAAGGTGCAACCAGAAAATACTCACCTGTCTTCAGCATCCGATGGCATCCACTTGCAACCTGTGTTCGGGCCCTATTGGTCCGCCCGACACCCATCTGTTCTGCGTCGCCTGCCTGGGCTTGGCCCACGCCGAGACGGCCCTAACGGATGACCTCTCGTGCGCCCACTGTGCGGATATGCCAGTGCGCGCCCTCAAAGAAAGAAGGGAAGTGGCTCGAGCAGCTGCAGGGGATTCCTGGTGGTCCTTCACAGGCACCTGTGGCTGACACTTTCGGATGTTACAGATGGTGGACAACCAAAATGCCTATTACCGCCGCGCCGGCCGCCGCGGCGAAATCACCGCGGCGAAAATAAACCAGCCGCATTTCAAAGTCGTTCCCGAAATGACCGCCAGGTGGCGCAAAGGGACATTGTGCAAAACAGCAATTGCCGTATTTTAAAATGTAAGTGGGTTAAATATAAAACCCTTAGCCTAATAGACATATTTTTCATATGTATAAATAGGCCTATTAGGCTACAACAGAATAGAACCAAAGATAGAATCAATTTTAGAACTGAAAAAATTGAATCAAAAGTTAAAAATAGAGACGATATTAGGAGCAATGACGCTGAATATTTTTACTATTCTATTGAGGAATTAGATAAATGAAGAGCTCTCGTGAGCGATACAATTGCATAGTAATTTATAGTGATTTCAAAAGCAGTCCTTAAAAAAATTTTTTAAAAATGCATGGAGATGGCATGGATGGCATAATTTTTGAGAGATTACGCGGAACGCGTTTTAGTTAAGATCCTGGTTTCAATGCCCTTAATGTATATAGGCTAGGCTACTGCTTTAAAAAAATGTCACAACGCATTTTGAGATTGTTTTGAATTAAACATTGAAGTTTAAAATGTAGTGTTTTGGCACACCAGGCCGAGTGGTGTTACGCATTGTTCAAAAATCAGGTTTTATTCTGGCATGTTGAATTGGCGTTAGAATTTTTTTTTAGATTTATTAGATTTAGATTTTAGATTTCGTTAGATTTATTTTTCTCATAACAGCTAAAATTATGGAAGGCATTTTCTGCCAAATTTAAATAATTAAATTAAATGATTAAAATTTAAATTAAAACCAGATTAACGATTTCATTACAGAAAACTGTATGCAAAATATGTGACAAAATTGAGAATGAAATTAAATGATTTCATTTTCACAGCATTATCCCTGTCAAATTGAAAAATAAAATGCAATTGGTGATTTCACATTTCATTTTCACTACAGTCTCGAGGCAAGACTGCCAATATTAAAATGAAAAGCCAAACGTGAAAAAGAAACCACAAATACAGTTTTTACAATGCTCTTTAGTAACGCTCATGCAATAATAGTGACACAATTCAAATACAAATGTACATTTTCGTTTTCATTTTAATTCCTCTTTTATTTAACAGTTTTCATTTTCAAAGACAACCTGCATGCAAATTCTATGTTAATGAGTGGGTGTGGCTTATTCTAGTAACGGCGCTAGAGACACGCCTTCTGTAAAGCGAAGTCGTCGACGTCCCGTGTGCATGAGTTGAATGTGTGAAACGAAATTATTTAAATGTGATTATATTGTAATCGAGACGACGAGATATGGCGAAATCTGTTAGTGAGCTTTTGCGGGAAGCTGCCGCAACATTAGAACATGGAAACAACCAGCCTGACCATGTTAGTTATGATGTTAGACTCAGACTAGACCATAATCGACGATGAGGTTCATTCATGTATTAGGCTGTTTTGGAAATTCAACTATTTGGGCGTACAGAAGTCTTAGTAACACAATTTCTACAACAATTATAGCCAGACATTAATACCCACTGGCTTTAACCGAGAACCTCGGCCAATGTTTCATATTCGCGTCGTGCCTAACAACGCCCTTCAGCCGTGACTTATTCAGATACAGCACTACTAGCCTGTATCTGTCCGCTGTTTAACTGTTACGTGTCTTTTGGTTATTTTAAGTTTGTGTACAAAAAGAATCACAATGCTGATTTTCATTTCCAGTAACAACTTCAGGATGAGATCGAGAAAGCAAGTGTACCTGCATTTACAGTAGGCTAGATATAGCATTTTCCTTCAGGTCAGATTCATAATAAAAAATCCGTTTGAATGTCACGTGTGATATCTTGTACTTTAAACAGTTAATAGGGGTTGTCCGTGCCTATAGTCATGTCAGTTGCGTCTTTCTTCTCCGTGATCACAAGTTTGAGTCATTTCAAAAGTCTTCTCTACTGACTGACTGACTCACTCATTAAGACAGTCTTTGTCTCCATCTAATGGAGAAATAATGTAACTTCTTCTGTTGCTTTATGGTCAGGGACTATTTTTTTTTTTCTCCAGCGGAAGGAATTGGCTTTTAGTGATTCATTTTACTTCATGATAGTTGCATAGATACATGTGTTTCGGGATTAATATTTGTATTGCGTGGTAACCGTTTTATAAAATCAATAAGGTACTCTAGGCTAGTGCTGTATCTGAATAAGTCACGGCTGAAGGGCGTTGTTAGGCACGACGCCAATATAAAACATTGGCCGAGGTTCTCGGTTAAAGCCAGTGGGTATTAATGTCTGGCTATAATTGTTGTAGAAATTGTGTTACTAAGACTTCTGTACACCCAAATAGTTGAATTTCCAAAACAGCCTAATACATGAATGAACCTCATCGTCGATTATGGTCTAGTCTGAGTCTAACATCATAACTAACATGGTCAGGCTGGTTGTTTCCATGTTCTAATGTTGCGGCAGCTTCCCGCAAAAGCTCACTAATAGATTTCGCCATATCTCGTCGTCTCGATTACAATATAATCACATTTAAATAATTTCGTTTCACACATTCAACTCATGCACACGGGACGTCTACGACTTCGCTTTACAGAAGGCGTGTCTCTAGCGCCGTTACTAGAATAAGCCACACCCACTCATTAACATAGAATTTGCATGCAGGTTGTCTTTGAAAATGAAAACGAAAATGAAAACTGTGAAATAAAAGAGGAATTAAAATGAAAACGAAAATTTACATTTGTATTTGAATTGTGTCACTATTATTGCGTGAGAGTTACTAAAGAGCATTGTAAAAACTGTATTTGTAGTTTCTTTTTCACGTTTGGCTTTTCATTTTAATATTGGCAGTCTTGCCTCGAGACTGTAGTGAAAATGAAATGTGAAATCGTCTCAGGTTACGACTGTAACCTATGTTCCCTGAGAACAGGGAACGAGACACTACGTCAGAATGACGCTATGGGGAACGCCTCAGGCGTGACAGGTGTCTGAAATCAAATATCAACTCACGGCAATCATGTTGACCGGCGACAGCCCGTGAATCATCAGCTTGATTAACGCGCGACCAGGATGTATAAAAGGGAGCCTTGAAAACATGACAACATCCTATCGTCTGAAGGGACTGTTGCAGGCAGGCCCCGAGGCATGGCAGGAAGACGTAGTGTCTCGTTCCCTGTTCTCAGGGAACATAGGTTACAGTCGTAACCTGAGACGTTCCCTTTCGAAAGGGAACTCTACACTACGTCAGAATGACGCTATGGGGAACGATATACCAACGCCACCATGCTAAGGGGAGTGCATGCCAAATGGCAGTGACAACTGTCAGAACCAGCAAATTCAAATGAAACGCTAGAACCACTCACCCTCAGGTCACACTGGGCTGTCAGTGACAGCACTCGCTACGGTCATAGCCCAAGCTATATGATACCACAGAAAACCTCCAAAAAACAAAGTTTAGTGAAAGGTCTACCTGGGCCTGCTCAAGGGCCTAGGACCACAACTTCACTCTTTAGAAGGGGTCCCTTCTAGGGAATGTGGCTAGGGAACCCGAGGGAACCCCAGCCAGTCACTATTCAGGGGAACGTGCCACCTGAAATGCCACCAGGCAGGCCTGACCTGGTGTCACTACATAGGACACTACAGTCTGGCCACTTCCTGTCTGTCCGAAGACAGAGCCTCTGGACACTCGCCTTTAGGAAGGCATCCAACCCGAGGAACTGCGGAGCAGGCAGTGAACCACTCGGCCCGGATCTCAGAGACGGGATATCCTGGAGAGTATGACTCAGCATAGTGCTTTACAACCCTTGCCAGCGAGGGGAGTTTCTCTACTCGATCCACGGATCTACCCAGTGTTTGTATTTCAAAACACTGAGGAGGTCTTTGAGGACCTAGGACTGAAATGCGGGATATCCCGGAGAGTATAACTCAGCATAGTGCTTTACAACCCTTGCCAGCGAGGGGAGTTTCTCTACTCGATCCACGGATCTACCCAGTGTTTGTGTTTCAAACCACTGCGGAGGCCTGTGAGGGCCTAAGGAAGTTCATGAGAGTTCACTTACAGAGAGGCCTGGAGAGGCCTACTACCTGTTACCAGAAGACCACCTTAACCTGTTAAGCTGCACCAGTGCGTCGGCGCACTGAAGCATTTTTTTATTTATTTAGTTCAAAGTTACTATCATATTAAATGTTTTACCTTGACAAACTATACATCATTAAAAAGATATAAGATTCAAGTTTCATTATTTGACAACTATTGTATTCTGAGAAACTTATAGTGACAGTTATGTCTTAATTTGTGTCAGGAGTTATGAAATGAAAAAATGCGTTGATCCCTTTAATATGAATTATGAGCGTCAGCTGGTCCATTCAGAAAAAAAAACTCCGTGCTGTTGTCATGACAGTGCTATACAAAACAACGTCCCTCAGGGCTTTTAGCTCAAAAATGTGCAGACTTGGAGAAATATTGATATATTCTCATAGATTTACATCATATTTCTATAGACAGGAATAATATTTCTTGAATTTATACCCAAATGCGTCGATGTAATCATTATGAGCGCTTCTTACTGAGATGTGCTGTGTTTTCAATTCATACCTATAGCCTGAGGGCGCTATATGCACAATAATACTCCATATATGGAACATGAAGAAGAGACATAATCATGTGACCTTCAAGGACGTCACTGATAGCAGCTACACACAAAGCTAACACAGAGATCGCTGTAATATGCAGATATAGACGTTTTGAAGACAATAAACATGATTGCAAATGATATTTGATATTTGAGTGTTCTTCAAGCAATGCCAGGTATTTTTATAATAATAGATTATATTTATAATGTAATGCTAATCGATATAGACTTTATCATCGTGCATACTATAAATAATATATTTTCTTTCTGATTTTTTTTTATCTGAAGCCAAATTAGATCACAGAAGATTATTTAAAACACTCGACTTGAGTTATGAAATAAGTTTGAAGCACAAACATAGTTTTAATCTCATAAATGGTCGTGTATTGATGGTGTGCTAAGCTAACATGCTAGCTTGCTCAGGTGCACCTGTCACCTAGAAGTTATTCTTTTATGGGTTTTTTTCTAAATAGTAATGCTTTTCTGAAATGTTTTAGTGCATTTGATACAGTTTCAAATGTAAGTGAGAACTTTGATAAAATAAATTAGGGACTGAAACCCTATGAATAGCCTGTGAATAGCCAGTCGTTAGTAACTATAATGCAGACAAAAGATATGCATATTTAGATCCATAACCAGGCTGGAGAGGTGTATGAATGTGTACTGGGGAGACTGAGACTGAATGGGGCTCGTTTGCACCACAAAACAATAGAGACAATAGACTGAATAGATGACTTAGATGATGACTAAACATCAGTAGCATTTTTAGAGTCTAATCAAAATAAAATCATTTGACATGATCTTGAAAAACATTTAACTAAATACAGAGTTTTAGACTTATCATTTTCAGATTTTAAATATAACATGGTCACACATATGGCTTTAGCTGCAGTGCATTTCTAGATTGCTCCAGGGCCCACTTCAATTTTATTTTCATGAATATGTTTCATAAAAATAAATTTCTAATAACTTTACAAAACTTTGAAGCTATTTAAAAAAATTATTTTCATTATGACAATAATTAATTCTACATTTACAATAAACTACCAGGTGTCAGCTTTCAAATGAGATCATACTTGTGCTTTTAGTGCAAAGGGTTCATGAACTGTATGTGTTTCAGTTTGGGTATGTCATTTCTGGGGATTTTTCAAAAGTGGCGTTGCAGCTTAACAGGTTAAGTGGAAACTCAAAATATGTTGGAACTAAACTCCAGGGAGGCCTGGAGAGGCCTACAACCTGAAAACCATGCTGAGTGAAAACACATACAGTATGAGTTAGCTCACCTTCAGGAAGGCCTGGTGAGGCCTCTGACCTGATAACCACAACATGTGGGTTAGCTATATTCAGGAAGGCCTGGTGAGGCCTATAACCTGATAACCACTGTATGTGGGTGCTTATACTCAGGAGAGCCTATTGAGGCCTCTGACCCTTTCGGGGGGGACCAAAAACGACCCCCATGCCAGGGAGGCTATCACACTTAATGCTGAAGCCAACAACCTGTTTAGTACCTAAGGGAAGCGGCAGCCTCCACAGGACGACTAGAGAGCAGAGGAAGCCTGCACATTTACACCAACATGGTCTCCAGAACTTATTCTCAAAGTGAAAAGTTCATAATACAGAGCTCAGACAGAGAAAGGCTAAAAACAACTCTCCAATATTGAGAGGGCCCTTATTCTAAACTACTGCCTGCAATACCGTTTGCATGAAAGCCTCAGCAGGATGACTCTCGAAAGAGAGGAGGCCTGACATGCTAGAATATAACTACTGCACTCTTTTAGGGAGTGAAGCCGAACTGTATATATGGAGGCCTCAGCAGGATGACTCTCAAAGGAGAGGAAGCCTAACACATTTCTAGCAACCATAATCAAAGCTCAGGAAGCGAAGGGCTTGAAACACCTCCTCAGAGAGGGAGGGCCCACTTCTCAGACTTCAACTCAAATGCTGCTTGCATGGAGGCCTCAACAGGATGACTCTCAAAGAGAGGAAGCCTGACACATGCTAGAGTATAAACCAAAAACAGCCAACTGTATATATGGAGGCCTCAACAGGATGACTCTCGAAAGAGAGGAGGCCTGGCACATATATCTAACCATAAACAGCCTAACTATGTATATGGTGGCCTCAGCAGGAAGACTCTCAGTGGAGAGAAGGCCTGACACATATCTAACCATAGACAGCTTAACTATGTATATGGTAGCCTCAGCAGGAAGACTCTCAATGGAGAGGAGGCCTAACACAATCTAACCATAGACAGCTTAACTATGAATATGGTGACCTCAGCAGGAAGACTCTCAGTGGAGAGGAGGCCTGACACATATCTGACCATAGACAGCTTAGCTATGTATATGGTGGCCTCAGCAGGAAGACTCTCAATGGAGAGGAGGCCTAACACAATCTAACCATAGACAGCTTAACTATGAATATGGTGACCTCAGCAGGAAGACTCTCAGTGGAGAGGAGGCCTGACACATATCTAACCATAGACAGCTTAACTATGTATATGGTGGCCTCAGCAGGAAGACTCTCAGTGGAGAGGAGGCCTGACACATATCTAACCATAGACAGCTTAACTATGTATATGGTGGCCTCAGCAGGAAGACTCTCAGTGGAGAGGAGGCCTGACACATATCTGACCATAGACAGCTTAGCTATGTATATGGTGGCCTCAGCAGGAAGACTCTCAATGGAGAGGAGGCCTAACACATATCTAACCATAGACAGCTTAACTATGAATATGGAGGCCTCAGCAGGAAGACTCTCAGTGGAGAGGAGGCCTGACACACATCCTTATGATGGCCACTGTATATATGGAGGCCTCAACAGAATGACTCTCGAAGGAGAGGAGGCCTAACACATATAGCTAGGCCACTTCTAAAACTCCATCTACAAAGCTGTTGGCATGGAGGCCTCAACAGGATGACTCTTGAATAAGAGGAGGCCTAACACATATGACTGTATATATATGGAGGTCTCAGCAGGATGACTCTCAATGGAGAGGAAACCAACACACTAGCTTATTTACTACCAGAGCTCAGGGAGCGAAGGGCCTAAAGCACCTTCCCCAGAGAGGGAGGGGCCACCTCTCAGCTCCACCTGTAAAGCTGGTTGCATGGGGCCTTAATAGGATGACTCTCAAGGGAGAAGCGGCCTACCACATGCTACAGACTTAACTATGTATACGGAGGCTTCAACAGGATGACTCTCTAAGGAGAGGAGGCCTGGCACATATATCAGAGCTTCAAGGAGTGAAGGGCCTGAATCACCTCCCCAGAGGGGGAGGGGCCACTTCTAAGACTCTACCTGCAACATCTGTACACATGGAAGCCTCAGCAGGATGACTCTCGAAGGAGAGGAGGCCTGACAGATAGTAGGACCATCAGAGCTCATGGAGTGAAGGGCCTAAGGCACCCCCTCAGAGAGGGAGGGGCCACTCCTCAACTCCGACTGTAATGCTGTTTGCATGGAGGCCTCAGCAGGATAACTCTCGAAGGAGAGGAAGCCTGACACATGCTAGAGTACAGACCAAAACTGCCGAACTATATAGTTGGAACATGTATTTATGGAGGCCTCAGCAGAATGACTCTCCAAGGAGAGGAGGCCTGCCACAGGATGTGGGAGCTCATATTCAGGAAGGCCTGGTGAAGCCTCTGACCTGATAACCTGAACACCACATCAATTTTTTTTTTTTTTTTTTGGAAAATACTCCTTGACCGTCACTCTATACAGGAGACGCGGTCTGTAAGAGAAACAAACAAAAGACAATGTTATTTGCGCACAAAAACATTTTACAAAAAGACCAGACAGTACACCTGCAGTGTATCATTCTAATTCCTCAGAATTAAATGCAGCCAAAAACACTGGATAAGTGAAACACGGTCTGGATGGTAGGCTGAATTAAAATATCTAACTTCTTAAAGTCAGATAAAATTCCATCATTTTAATTCCATAGAATTAAATGCAGCCATAATCACCAGACAATACTGTCTTAATTATTATTATTTATGGTCTCATAATCTACACACTGCCTAGGCAAACGCGAGATTCGAGCCGTAAAATATATTTGGCTTTCATCCCTCGAGAAGAAAGTCAACAGGTGCTAGGTTGAAACATCCGAAAGTGCACGGATGCACGCGCGCAGAGATATTTTCAATGAACACTGCCAGCACCCTCAGGAGCTGGCTGTGAATGCCTCGCACCCAACAGTATTATTTCACAGATCGCGTGCACCATAGGGCTCAAATGCTGACCCTCCTCCCTCGAAAAAAAGGGTCAGACGAGAGCGGAGCGTTTCTTCAAATGAAACACGCTCACAGTTTGCACAAGAGGCTCTCTCGAGAGCCGTGCGTGCTCTTAATGCCTCTTCAAAGCGATATTCTCTTAAACAGACAAACAGTCCCTGAAGACGAAAAGATGTTGTCATGTTTTCAAGGCTCCCTTTTATACATCCTGGTCGTGCGTTAATCAATCAAGCTGATGATTCACGGGCTGTCGCCGGTCAACATGATTGCCGTGAGTTGATATTTGATTTCAGACACCTGTCACGCCTGAGGCGTTCCCCATAGCGTCATTCTGACGTAGTGTAGAGTTCCCTTTCGAAAGGGAACACCAATTGCATTTTATTTTTCAATTTGACTGGGATAATGCTGTGAAAATGAAATCATTTAATTTCATTCTCAATTTTGTCACATATTTTGCGTACTGTTTTCTGTAATGAAATCGTTAATCTGGTTTTAATTTTAATTTTAATCATTTAATTTATTTATTTAAATTTGGCAGAAAATGCCTTCCATATAAAATAACTTAATATATGCCTTGTCTTAATATGACCTACTTAATATAGGCAATAGGCATATAATAGCCTATATAATAAATTAGCAAAACTTGGCCACTAAATATTAAATTTTCAATTATTTTAATTATCACAATTAAAGTTTTAATTTTATTAAATTGAACAAGCGCAACAAGCAGCATTTAATCAAATATTCTAAAAGATGTTTATTTCAACATAATATTTCGTTTTTTCGACATAATATGTGTGCGTGCAACAAGCAAGATGTGCATTTGTAAATCCGGTGATGCGTGCATTAATTTTTTCAATAAACTAGTGTTTTCTGACAGTGTCGACAGCAAAGATGAAGTTGACGATTGTCATATTTGTAGTGAACGCACCTAGAGAGAAATGCACATAAAGACATAATCAGAGAGTAGCCTTTTTCTTTTCGTTTTGAATGATTTCGTTTGAAGACATTTCAAGCTTTGTGTATTTGATGTATTTATCATGTCTGTGTGAGGCATACGCTGAGTTTCGTTAAGTTAGGAGGATGAGATGCGCTCCAGCTGACGTGCAATGCAAGTGACCGCGCGGGCGCCTCCATGATTAGTGTCTGTTATATTTGCTTCTCTTACTTATTAAATTCAGGCAATTTTTGATGAAAAATTGATTAAAATTAAGATACAATTTATAGAAAACGAAATTCACTTTAAAGAAAGGTTTTCTACTAAACAACACTTAATGAAGTGATCAAAATCATGTCTGACCCACTCCATATCCATCTCTCGATATAATGCATCCTATCTTACTCGTGCTGTTCACTTTTCATATTTAACATAGATGGAAAAAAATAACATTATAATATTTTAACAAATATGATACTAAATGAGATTATTTAATGGCTACAACAGTATAGTAGGCCTATAGACTCTATTTGTACAAATTGCTGCACATAATTGAATTAAATGAAACCTTGTAACGAATCCACACTGTAGGGTAGACTGTGTACAGTTGAGACACCTTAAATAACTTGCGTTCGCAGCAAGCACAAGTTGTGATTTTTGCTGTGCACTTGCATATTAGTGTCAGCTGGGAAGGAAATATAGAGACCAGGGGTGCGTTCTCCGAAACTACCTTAACGCTACGTCGTTCTTAAGTTGTACTTTAAGAAGTACCTTATCGTTAATACGTGGTTTCCGAAACCTTCTTAGTTAAGTATACCTTCTGTAAGTCATACGTTCGTAAGGTTGGTCTGGAGCGCTCTTAGCTATACCTTATCGCTGCTGACGGTTCATACCGCTAGTGGCCACCACTACGCAAAAAGCTTTTTTACATCGCAGTTTAATTACACAGAAAATTTTATATGAACATTTAATATAAAATCTGATTTAGTATTAAAATTACATTTTTACTTTACTTAAAAAATTTACACATAAAATACTTATGTTGTTATAGCCTACACCCAGTGTATGGAAGTGTTTTCATTAATAAAGTTTCCATACACTAATGGTTGTTAGCTTTTTTTAATTAGGCTACTATCCTAAGGCACATCAGCTGGCGAACCATTTGACAGAAAAGGCTTAGGAGTCTATATAAAGAAAGATGAGTTTACACAAACTTTATGGCAGCGAGACAGCGAGTACTTGTTTTAAATCAAAGACGGCGCCGTCCGCGGAGCCAGTTAGTGTATGTCAACTACATGGCTGGTGGATAATCAGCATACGTTGTGGAGAACATTAACACACTTATGGCCGTGAGGGTTTGGGATTGCACACTTGCTAAATTATAAACACATACTCATATTTATTTCTGCATGTACATATTTCAATGAGCCCCGATAAATGCAGTTTGTACTATTTCTAAAACGCTTCTTTATAAAGAACATTGTTTTCTCAATACTTTACCTATACCGCTGTGAAGGAAAGAGCGCACAATCGATCATCGAGGCATCGATATCAACCTATTCAGCGCCTCCACCATGGACAGCACCTGCTAAGGTCGAACTTAAGAAGGTTTACCTTAAGCAACATCCTAAGGTATAGTTCGGAGAACACACGTAGGAAAGGTATACCTGTAGTTAAGGTGTACCTTTTGAGTCTTCGTAGCGCGCTAAGAGACAACGTTATCGGAGAACGCACCCCAGACCTCTTGGAACTTTAATTGAATACATAGCGTTGGTAAAGCATACTGAAATTACATCCCTACAAATGTATTTGGCCCTACTGAAAATAAATGTATCGAATTTAAGCAAAGAATGTTAAGACTGTAAGCCCTTTGCTTTTTTACGTAGCCTATAAAGGACTCTTATAGCCGACTTTGTGTTAATTTAATTTGTAGAGGATTTTTTAACTCAAACATTAACACTGAGGCCACATCCACACGAAGCCAGAGCTTTCCCTATCCGATATTTTTTTTCCCCGTTCAAAAAAAAAATTCCGTAAACGGCGTCGTCTCAAGAAATATCTGCGTACACACGAAACCACCGAAACCGACTCAAAACGATGTAGTATACATGCCAGACCAGTATGTGGCGCTGTAATTCTGCCACAGACATACACTTAAAACGGAGAAGAAGACTTAAAGCATGCGCATAAACCTTGCGCGCTCGCTGTATACAACAATAATATTAGGCACAGTAGCTTATTTTTTTCTTTTCTTTTTTCTTTTTTAATCAAGAACTTTGTTGAACAATATGAAAAACCATAAATGTAGTTGCTGTGACTTAACAGTGTCTGACTAGTTGACACTTGGTGTGATGACATAATCGTTTCACAAAATATACGGATTGGCCGTACACACGAAAACGCAAGGGCGGCGTTTTCAGATTTATCCACCTTGGGACCCGGTTTCAAAAAATAGCGGTTTCAGTCTCCGAAAACGCCGGATCCGTGTGGACGAAATGCCAATACGATAAAAAATGTATACGTATACAGCGAAACGCGTCTCCGTGTGGACAGGCCCTGAAATAAATGAAACTAAATTATTGTAAATTAATTCAAACATTGACTTGCTATTAGCTAACATATGCCAGGAAGCAGCATTTGGATTTTGCGTTATGTATGATATTTAAGAATGAAATACAGTAGTCCCGCGTTGTTGTGGTCAGCATAGGTTTATTTAATGAATGAAATATACAAAACATTTCAATAGAAAAATATTGAAAACAATTCAATAGGCCTATTTTACATTTCTACATTCCAGTAGAACCCCCGTTGCGCTGTACCATCGCCGGCAAAACCTTCTGAAGGTGATCGATGTAGTTATTGCACGCTGTTTTTGTCAGGCGATCTCTCCAGAAAGTCACTATGGCCTGAAGAAGCTCGTCTTTGTTCCATGGCTTAGCCTCATGTCTGACAAACTCTTTTAGTGCGTGCCAAACCAGTTCGATCGGGTTGAGATCTGGTGATCTGCGGGGTTAAAACTCATTTCCGCGTATAAATTGCACGATAAACACAATGCGTGCAATCACACACACTTAGAACACACATTTTACGCCATTGAATGTCACACAATAGGAAAGAAGACTTTGGAAATATGTACGTTAATATTAATGTTAGTAGGGTCGATTGTGAGTCGGAACCCCCCCCCATACTGTTTAGCCTGCCTCATCAGGAGCTGGCTTGAGTTGGCTTAAAGTGGGGGAGGGCGCATACTTTGCATTTGAATGTTGTGTGACATTCTAAAACATTTCACTAATGACGCACACAAACACAACTGAGAAACATTTTTAATTTTATCTTATCATAAACATTGGCTAGTTTATGTTTATATATATAAACTAGTCAATGTTTATGATAAGATAAAAATATTTCTCAGTTGTGTTTGTGTGAGTCACGCGTTAAATGTTTTAGAATGTCACATATCATTCAGATGCAAAATAAGCGCCTTCGTCCTCCGACTTCAGAGGCAAAAAGCCTCTGAGTCCGTCTAACGTTTTTGTTTAATATGAACATTTTTATTGGGCTTGGCATTTCTGAATGGGCTGGGGCTGAAGTTGAAAGTATGATGAGCGTATAGGCGACTATGTGCGGAGAGCATTCACTCAATATTATCATCTCATTTTTGGCTTTTAGAGGCTTTTGCATCGGAGGTCATCACATTATATTATAGCCTAGATTTCATTTTTTCTGCTGTCACAACTAGAAATATAAATTTCCAGAGAATGCATTTATTACACCAATATATTCCTAATAATGTAATAAAGTTTTCTTCGTGTTGACGTTATCATAATTTTAGCTAACATCAAGCGGATCAAGGACAGGGTGAACGAATTTCTACGCTCCCCGAGAAATACTATTGCTCACCGACGTCTTCAATATTAGATATTGTAGTCATCTCCATTTTAAAGTTAGAATTCAAGAGAAGGTTTTTTTTATGTTTAAAAAAAAAAAGTACATATTTACATTTTGCTTGTGTCAAAATTAACAAATTATATTGTAGCTACTATTTTTGTAGCTAACGAAATTATGTGTCGAAAAAATATAAAAAGTGTTTTTACAAGACCTTGTGCTGTTTTTTGTTTTTATTTATTATTATTATTATTATGCAGATGTAAATTCAGCCATTCTGTTGGATAAAAATTGTCCCTATAATGTAAAATGGAAATTAATGGTAATTTTATTTTATAAATATAAAATATTTAATATAGGCTAGTAGTACTTATCCTACGGCAAGTGTCAAAATGATTAATGACTTTGACCTTTGACCTTTTGACAGGTTGAACTTCCGGTGACCTTATGATTGATGGGTTGAACCTCCTTTATGAGGTCATGGGATTAACCTTTGGCCTATCGATCATGTGGTTTGACAGTTGCTTTTGCCCCGGTGACCTAGCTAGTCCTAAATCATAGTTTTGACGGTTAGTTTTGACCTATTTAAATAGAACAGATGTTTGAACTTTGTCCCAGTTATGTGTGTGCGTGTGTGGTTATATGGCTTGTGCCTGTGTCTGCAGTTATTTCATATATGTGACATTCAGTTATTTCACATTTATATATAAAACATTCTATAATTTATATAACCTAAAACAATTAAAGGTTGAAAAAACATTTAGTTATTTCACATTCATATGTAAAACATTCTATCCTTTATATAATCTAAAACAATTAAAGGTTGAAAAAACATTTAGTTATTTCACATTCATATGTAAAACATCCTTTATATAATATAAATGATCATGCTAAAGTTCTTTTTAAAAGTGTATAACATAAATTATATAATCTAAAGCAATTTAACTAAGGTTGAAAAATATTCTGTTCTTTTAAAAGCTTACTAAAACCAATAGTTTTAGATAAAAGTATATAAAATTGTCTTACCTTATTTTAGAGAGAGTTGAAGAAGTAGCTCCTAACACATCATTGTCCATACGAATGGGTCACAAAAATAATTAAGCTAAAGTTGAAAAAATATTCTGTTTTTTTAAAAGTATATAATGAAATACTTATAAAATCTACCGAACCAAGTATTTCAGTTTACTGAATTCATATAGTCATTCCTGAATGACCTCACACTGTCTCAAAAGATAAGGAGCGCGCGCGTGTCTGTGTGTCTATGCGCGCGTCCTCTTCCTGCGAGCTCTGACCCCCCTCCTTACAGTGTAACTGTCAAGTGAATCTCACACTAACAAAAGTTGAAAACATGCCTTTAAAAGTATAATATAAATATCTTATTGATCCAATTGTTTTAGTTTTAGATGAATAAAAAATGACTGAGTTAAAATTAACTCATCAATGTCCATACCATTCATGTCCACAAAAATAATTAAACTAAAGTTGAAAAACATACCTTTAAAAGTGTATAATATAAAATAAAATATCTTGCTAAAGTTGAAAAACATACCGTTCCTTAAAAGTATAATATAAATATCTTATTGATCCAACTATTTTAGTTTTAGATGAATAAAAAATGACTGAGTTAAAATTAACACATCAATGTCCATACCACTGATGCCCACAAAAATAATTAAACTAAAGTTGATAAACATACCTTTAAAACTGTATAAATGTAATGGTTATAAAATAATTTTACTAAGGTTGAAAAAATATTCAGTTCTTTTAAAAGAATATAACATAAAAAGCTTACTAAAACCAATTGTTTTAGTTAAAAGTAAATAAAATCATCTTACCTTATTTTAGAGAGAAAGTTGAAGAAGTGGCTCCTAACACATCATTGTCCATTGATGTCCACAAAAAATGCAATTTATGAATGGATTCAAAATTGTTTTACACAACTGAATTCATATAGTCATTCCTGAATGTCTCTCAAAGCACCGTCTCAAAACATAGGGAGGCGCGCGGTATGTGTGTCAAAAAGTAAAACACACGTGTGTGTGTGTGTGTGTGTGTGTGTGTGTGTGTGTGTGTGTGTGTGTGTGTGTGTGTGTGTGTGCGCGCCCCTTCACATGTGAGCTTTGACCCCTCTCCTTCGCATACCAGAGCACAGTGAAAGTGAGGAAGGGGTTTCCTAATATCACACTCACAAAAGTTGAAAAACATACTGTTCCTTAAAAGTGTATAAATAAAATGGTTATATAAATATACTGAAACCAATTATTTTAGATGAATAAATAAAATTCATCTTACATGTTTAGAGTTACAACTCTTGAACTTACATGTTCAAGAAGCTGTTGAGAGCTATAAATCACAGAGTGGTTCTCTCTCACACCAGTGTCTCTGACTCAGAGGGGTGTATTCAGTGATGGGATGAGACATTTTGAATGGTGTGTTAAACTTATAATCCTAAATGTTTAAATGACATCTTTTAAAAATAAAAGATGTTTTAAATAAATTATTAAAAGTCTTAATAAAAACAAATATTTTACAACGATGGTCTGTGGAAAAATTTGACTTGAACAAAGTATTTTTATTTATTTATCATGGGTATGTCAAATCACTTGAAAATTGAAGCGTCACAAGTCATCTCACGCCTGTGAAATATTCAGTAATTTCTTAAGTTGTATCTGTGAGAAAATGACAACCACATAGGCCTATCTTCAGAGAGAGCAACCATGAAAACATTTAGAAACTGGGAATCTTCCAGAAATAAGGTCCTTCCGATCAGCGCTGAGAAAGAAGTTACTGGACAATAATGATAGCTTCAGAATATCGGATGACAGATGAGTCTCTGTGCATCGTGTCAGAGCGTATGTCATGTTAGTCTGCTAACGCCTTTACAGAGCCAAAAGTTTTGTACACACAAAATTTATTTCAAATCATAATCGTAAAAGTTTACATTAGATATTTTAAAAGATTGTTTAAATTATATCTTTAAAGTTTGAATACATACTCATCTTCTATTTATCTTTTAGAAGACTTATGTATGATATAAATTATTTTGTTTAACGGTGACCTAAAGTATAATTGTTATTAAACAATGTCTGTTCAAAACTTTAGGTGGTCGTCTTAAATCTAATTTATATGAAAAAGATTCAATCAGCATATTTTTTTCCATGCTGGGTTTCAATTTTTATGGTGGGGGCTTTCCATAGCTATCCCGTACACCTAAAAACGACCATCACAGAAAACTACATTAAAAATGAAATAAATAAATCATTTTATAAAATGTAAACAAAGTTTTAGCTAAATAAAAACACCTTACATTTCCAGAGAGGTGAAGTAGTTCTTTATGCAATGATAAAAACGATCCAAAAAAGCAAATAGTTTAAGTTGTCATAAACAGAACAAAACAAAACAAATCCTTCAGTGATAAACTACAGTGTGAACTGAAGCTTCAGGATATAGGGCGACAGAACAGATGAGTCTCGGCGGACAATGTCGCAGTAAATCTAGTCTGCTAACGCCTTTCCAGAGTACATCCAGAGTTTACACTAATTTCATTTAAAAGCATAACCTTAAAAGTTTAAATCAAATCTTTAAAATCATATCTTCTTAGAAGATTTATGTATTATTGTTACTAAGCAGCGTCTGTCCAAAAACTTTAGATTGTTACATACAACATACAACATGAAACATGTTGTCAAGGTTTGTCACAATATTTTTTAAGAAATCCTAGGACTTCACATTGCTCTTATTTAGTCAAAGTTGTATCATTTGGAAAATCAAAGTAAAAATCATACATCGTCTTAATTCAGAGTATAAGTATAAGATCGTATAAGATCATTTTTACTCGTATCTCCCGAACTAGGGTGAAACCCTTTACTGAGAATATACCACCGGTCATCTACTCAAAATATATGTAGAAGTTTCAAATGTTAGCATTTGTTGATGGTGGCCGCATGAACAGACTTTGGGGAGAGCTATAGCAGAAAGCATGCCCTTTGACCTCCTCAATTTTGGAGGCTTTTTTGTTAAAGATTTCTCCCATCTAGCGGTTCTCCCATCTACTCGCTTTTTCAACTTTGGTAAATGTGTCAAGAAGCTATGACAACGTGTCTTCCGATAGCGCTTCATCGAGTTTAACTGTACATGTTCTACCGTTATGCCGTCTATATAATGATTTACTCAACCAAGCTCGTCATTTAGACCGTGCCTTTGACTTACCCGTCGAGAAGAACGCAGGCAACTTCCCTTTCAAAGTGTTTCCACCTGGGAAAAGCTATCCCGATATTTATTTACATACCGATAAATAAAATTTTTGCTTTTTGGCGACGACCAGTGCAGCCTTTCAAATGTGCCTGGGGCAGTATCAACACCTCCCATATGGTCTAGCGGTTAGGATTCCTGGTTTTCATCCAGGCTGCCCCGGGGTTCGACTCCCGGTATGGGAAGACAATTTTTTTACATCGCCAACAAAATTCAAGTTATTCAAGTTCATCAATAATCATTTTTAGTTATGCATAGTCTTAGAGGCCTACACGAACTGCAGAAACAAGCAGTTTCTTGAAGATTCGGTACTGAATCATTTTCACAAATACAATTATTGAATTCAGAAAATTTCACTATGGAATATTTACTTTATCTATCATAATTTCAATTTAGTACGTCATCATTTAAACTTTTCATCTCATAATTATGACGCATAGTCATAATTTTTATTTCAACTTTTTAATTCAGAATTAAAATTTTTGTCAATTACGCCTTTTTAATGTAATAATTCAAACCTTTTTAAGTCATCATTTGGTTGTTGACTATAGTAGTGCTGATGATGAAATGTGTCGAGTTAGGCTAGCGCTTTTTGTACCTCTCTGGTCTTTTTCAAGATGGCGGAACGACACGGAAGCTTCCTTGGACATACCCGCCCCATGTAAATAAAGATAAGAAATGATCTGATTTTAAGAAAGATCATTTTACACCCATGAGGACATATTTTATGAATACAGACAATGATTTTAGCTAATAAAATACAATTTTTCAACCCGAGCGAATCTACACATGAGAGGCCTTCAGAAGTCATAACTTCAGCGGCTTAGGCCCATTGGTGTAGGTATTTGTAAAAATCAAATACTCTATTACACTTTTTAAAGTTAGAATAAAAAGACCTGTAGTGTTGTCTGACACAAGGCCATTAACTTGTTTTATAAATGTACTTTGCTTATTTCTACAAATATCAACCTGATAAATGAAAATCAGAAAAAAGAAAAAACAGTGTTTTAAAATACAACTAAACCATGATAATGTTTAGTTTAGATGTTGATGACTCAGGCATAGTGCAACCAGATTTCTCTAACATCTCACTCACAACGCAAAACGTTGTAAATAAACATTTTCAAACTGTAATTTAACCATATTTTATTAATATTATGTTGATTTAAAGCTTTTTGTTATTAACTAATACCTTTATCTTTTAACATCCGGCACAAAATGAAAGAGATGAATTATTTGAAAAAAGGAATATTCACAATCTACACTATACAGTTAGATTTTCTCCTACTTAGTATCTTTGGGTGTATCTGTGGCTGTATTTTGTCACACCATAGTGATGCAAAGTTCCACACCCTATGGACTAACTTTAAAACATCATCTTTATACAGGAATGTCCATGTAAGATTCAAAAGACCAATTCGCTAAGAAAAGTTTCCAAATGAT
Organism: Leuciscus leuciscus; assembly: GCF_965113295.1. Classification (NCBI taxonomy): domain Eukaryota; kingdom Metazoa; phylum Chordata; class Actinopteri; order Cypriniformes; family Leuciscidae; genus Leuciscus; species Leuciscus leuciscus. The sequence continues at coordinate 1,377,352 of NC_138730.1, forward strand.
GGTTTTATTACTCCGCTAGATTTAGTCATCTTGTTCAGATAGCAGGCGAGACTGTTTCACATGTTGTATGTGTTTTAGATGAAAACGTTTCTTTGAGAGCCGTCTATAGAAATAAATGACGCTTAAGAATTTAAGCGATAGTCTTTCTGTTTGACTAAATTGATATCAATCACACAAATACGAATCACACAAAAGTACATGCTGTTTTACACTTAAACTATTGCACCGAGAGAGGCATATTCATCAAAGTTCCACACTTTGGTAAAACCTGCAGATAAATTTGCACGAATAGTAAATTCTAATTCTTCATCACCATGAGCCATTTAAAAACATACACAGAAAAAGCCACTATAGTGATCAGTTTTGACTTTTGGGGGTTTTGTCATTGACATTTTTTGCTTCTTTTTGTTTTTGTACAGTTTGCAAAAAGTATATAGTCTCAGAGCGTGGTCAAACATGTTCATATAGGAATGTATCCTATACTTTATAGGTCCTTCTAGTATGAGAGTGTTTAGTATGAGAGTGAATCTTTCTGCTATGTCTACGAAACATCGACGTGAAAGATGAGTATTGCTGTTTTTTCTGTTACCTATTACAGTTTAAACTCGTCTAACTATTACACTTATTTTGTTATTATACACAGTTAAGCTAATGAATTACGGTTGATAAGTGTTATATTCATGTGAAAGGGGGGATGATTCATTTTTTATTCCGTCCACACCAGAGTTTTAGGCATCCGTCTTTTAGGCCCGATCCAGAAAACAGACGTTGTGTCTTAATAATTGCTCTTCTTTTTATGATCTTCTTTTTATTCTGCATAATGCCGAAATGTTTTAACATATCGTAAATTTCAATGGTTAGATAAATCATCTAACTACTATATCTTGTTTATACCTGGATTCTTGTTTAACAGCGCTATTGTTCTCGGCCTCATCAAAGTTCACATAGTTTTCACCGACTCTGAAACAAGACCAAATATTAGTTGCTCTTATTTAATTTTGGTTACATTGTTTTTATGCATCATGTTAAATGTAAATTTTATGATAGGAAAGTACGGACAGCGCCTTTGACCAATCCTCTACATATGGGGCACTTGCTCAGAGAAGGCGCACATTCTTTGCACACAACTAGGTGACCACAGGGGATGAAGACAATGTTCACTTCCTTATCCATGCAAACTTTGCAGATGCGCTCCTCTTGAAGTCTTCTTAACTGTTCCTCCATAGGCAAGTCTGAAAGATCTTGACTCGGTGATGCAGCTTCATTTGTCTGGGCCGTCAGGCCACACTCAAATTCCATCTCTAAAGCAGACGTCACCACAGGATTGTTCTCTTGTTCTCTCACAAATTCTCTCGAGTTGCTGTCTCCATTAGTCAATAGCCGCTCAAATAGTCTTGGAAATCTTGCTTGAATCTGACGGACAAACTCTTGGCCCTTTTCTTGCAGCAGGTATTCACATCTTGGAAACCACTTGGCATGTTCTACCCATGGATCATCACCAGACTCCCAACATCTGAGTCCACCATCGCAACAAAAGCACTTCACGTCATCATTACGACCAACATAGTAAAAACCAGCCTTAGCCAATTGGTCTGGTCGAACAGTTATTCTTGAGGGCCAGTAGACAAATGTGAGCAACCGGTCTTCACACTGTTGCATTGCCGATCCATTGGAAAGGATAGATAAAGGTACATTATCTGCACGGTCATCTCGAACGAAGCGGCAGTGGGGGTAATGCCTCTGGTGTTCTGATACTGCCAGATCTCCCGGTTCCCAGTTGCTAAGCTGGCCTCCACAACTGAAGCAAGCCACTCTGTCGCCCTGGCCAAGGTAGTAGAAACCACTTTTGGCAAGCTCGGCCGGAGCTACTGGTGCAAGAGTCCAATTCTGAAAGGTGTCAAGGCGTTCCTGTTCCCGACGCATGTCAGGATTCTGACAAGCCGGAGGGCGCTGGTGAGACATATCCATGTTTAAGTAAACTCCTCCGTTTGGCCTGATACGGATGCCGTGGTGGTCGATGTAACGGGTGTCGCAGGGGTGGAAAGAGGATGGCTTCGTTGCGAAGCGGGGAAAGGGCACTTTTGATGAAGACATAAAAATGGGACCACAGGGCGTGTCCACTCAAGCCCTTCTCTCTGCCGGACATCCCATGACTAGTGTCTAGTCGTCCATGACAGAACACATCATCTTATTAAAAAATGTAATGAGAACAAAGAACAACACCACAAAATGTCCTTTCTTCTGTACACGGCGGGCAATACAGTTGTATCATTTGATATGATACAACTGTATTGCCGCCTCGGAAATACGGTAATTAAAATGCAGAAAACAAATATGTAAATATTGAAATATTCTAAATATTACTCTAAATATTATTATTATAATACTATTTTTATGAGCTCAGACATTTTTTTAACCAGAAATTTTTATTTCAACATTATACTTTCATACATTGAAGAAGAAATTTGAGTGAAAGACATTTACAGATGGTCTAACCAGAATAGAAAATCTCTGCAGGCTATCATGTTTTGCTCCAGGGTATAGTTGACCAGACTTTCAACTAATTCACCAACGTCAGTTTTTGCATTTTTTGACACCAGTGACACACAGAGATCCGTTACAAATGTCCATATAGCGAGAATTTCTGTGATTTCGAATTCGTCGCAACATCCACCCAACACATCCAGAACTTTTCTGAGGATTACGCCGATCGGCTCTTTGCCGTTAAAAAACATGGGTGTTACATCAGGCCATGGCTTTGTCAAGCCTCTTACGACGTCCATTTCATTTTTGAGATTTGTCACACGTTTGGTATCCTGCGCACAATCTTTTTTCATATCACACGCAGCGTCGATGATCCTGTGCATCAAGCCAACCATTTGGCCTCTAAAATGATCTTTAAACATAGAGTCCAGCGCAGCTCTTAAACGACACTCTTTGCCCGTGGCGCACTCACACACCGGAGGATAATTGTACCCCGTATCGCCAGAACTGGACGGGGAGTCGTTCTCCATCAGGTTTTGCGTCGCCATTTTTTCAGCTTTTCGACGAGTCTCCTGAATCTCCTGGAATGTTCCTGGAATCTCCCTTGCGGTGCAATCGTGCGTTAATGCTCGGAAGTTTGTGGGTCAGAAGTTTGCGTCAGGCTCAGACAAACAGGACTTTCAACTTTTGTTGCAGTGGCGCAGCAGTCCGAGGCTAGTAGAGCTAGAGTAGAGCGTGCAATGTTCTGAAATATTTATCAGGCTGGGGTCCACCCACCCCGCTGGAGGGGCTGAATAGGGGTTGTCATCAGGAAAGCCATAAATAACTAGGTCCTGCATAAACAACAAGTCCTGGGTCCAAGTCCTATCCAAGTCCTCCAGAGAGAAGAATAGAATAGAAGAATAGAATAGAATCGGGCATTTATATAGCGATTTACAATCATATCAGGGGATCTCTCCTCAACCACCACCAGTGTGCAGCATCCACTTGGATGATGCGACGGCAGCCACAGTACAACGGCGCCAGTGCGCTCACCACACACCGGATATAGGTGGAGAGAGGAGAGAGAGTGATAGAGCCAATTCAATGTAAGGGGATTATTAGGAGAGAAGTTTATTATTTTCACTCAATCCAGTTACAAAATCTGATTAAACATTACATGGGTGAATTGTTCAACATAAGTTCTGTAACACACCTTTAGAAAGTAGGATGTATTTCATTTTAGTTTTTCTTCAAACAATGAGACAAAAGTAGCTTTGTATGCACAGATTTTGAGAAAGAGACATCCTTGTCTTTATTTTAAAAAACATAGAACCAGAGAACAGAGAACCTTGTGCGGCATATCCGCATAAAGGGTTAACATATACATTTTAGCATTATTTAAAAACTAGGATGATATAATAATATAATGTAAATGTCTCACGTGAAGATTTTATCAAATCAAGCCAATTCATGCGAATACTGTCGTATATGACCAAAGAGATATATAACAAATATGATATCCGGGGGGGAAAGTGTAAAGAAAACGCCATACAAAACATTACATTCACACTCGGCAATTCGATAAGTGTTAAAAGTGTAAGGAAAATAGACAGGCTACAATAGATTGAGAATGGTGATGTTAAAAATTGTTAAACAATTTCAAAACAGGGTGTTTCAGAAGAAATGCAAAAATGTGCTTTTTACGAACGCCCGCTCTACACGTGACGTCACATCTCCGCGTTGCTGTTTTGGCACGCTTTATGGAAGTTTGAATCGTTCAGTCATACACACAAGTGCAGCGATGGAGCGCGTGAACACGAGCAGTGTGAGAGGATTCCTGAGATCTTGCGACGATCTGACTGAGAAAATTCGCTGTTTAATACAGAAGAAACTCATCAAGAAGTACTTGAGCAGGTAATATTATGCGCTTACGATGCAATGTGTGGGAGTGACGCAGTATCCAGAGGTTGAATTGTAAAAAAACTAAAAAAACTATTTTATGCGTGGATTAAAGAATAGAATAAAAACAAATAGGCATTTATTGAAGACATATTTTTTATATCATTGTAGAATGTATTTCTCTCTCACTAGCCTATGGACAAACAATCCCATGCATGCCAAACTATCATTTGGCATAACTAATCATTATCAACATATTTTTTGATAAAAGAGTTCCAAATGATAATTTTAAGCGCTCCAAAGTTCACTTTGTCCACAAAAAGGAACTTAGCCTTAATTTACTGAAGGCTATGGATGTTAGGTAAATATGTTTATTAAATTGTACACATTCATTCATGTACACGTTATGTGTTTCTTCTCCTCTCACATTAAATCACAATTTAGAAAAAAAGAAATTAGAAAAAAGTTGATTAGTTTGATTATTTTTGTCATTGTTTAACATTTCTCAAAACATTTCTGTCAAATATGAAATGTTTAGTTTAGCTACTTGCACCTTATCTCACACTTTGACCGTTATCAGCTATTATCAGATAGTATTGTCCTAACATAGACTATTATTGTTATTGGCCTAACATAGACTATTGTTTTAACTCTGGTTTAACTTGCTGTGCGTCTGTTCACCGGCCAGCATGTGCTCTAACACTGCAGCATCAGCCGCTTCATTGACTTTGAACTGGTGTATGAATGTGTTTATTTTATGTTAACTTTATTTTTGCTATTGTACATACATTTTATTCTTCTAACTGTTTGTCTTTGGTTAACACAGTTGGAGAAGAACAACAGGGAGGTTGGAAGACACAGTAGAGGAACTACAGAATAAATATGGAGAGAAAACAGCATTAAAAAGGATCAAGTCCATAGTGAAAAAAATCAGAAAAAAGAATATCAAACGTAGGAAAAGATTTATAATTTACTTTGTTAGTAGTCAATATGGTTCTCAATCTTCAATAAGCTTTACTATAATGTTTACATGGTTTTGGTTGTGTATTTAATTGTTAATGTTTTAACAGATGGTGACATTCAAACGCTGAGCGTTCAAACACATTCTGGAAACATGACAAATCAACAGCCTAACAACCTTCCACAACGACAGCATAATAATACTACATCATTCGGACAGCCATTAATTCAGAACCCTAATCAGCTTAACTTCACAATTGCCCAGAAGAATGGTGGGACAATAGTTACTACAATTATGGTAGAAAACACAATATATGGTGATGTTAACATCGGTGCGGTGAGTGTCTGATAATTTAAGAAACAGTTGCTTAGTTAAGAAATGATGTGTATGTGTTTTTTCACAAATTTTGTTTTGTTTTTTAAAGTTAGTCCATAGTCTTTACAAGAGTGTGTAAAAATACACCCACAGATACTAAGTAGGAGAAAATCTAACTGTAGATTGTGAATATTCCTTTTTTCAAATAATTCATCTCTTTCATTTTGTGCCAGATGTTAAAAGATAAAGGTATTAGTTAATAACAAAAACTTTAAATCAACATAATATTAATAAAATATGGTTAAATTACAGTTTGAAAATGTTTATTTACAACGTTTTGCGTTGTGAGTGAGATGTTAGAGAAATCTGGTTGCACTATGCCTGAGTCATCAACATCTAAACTAAACATTATCATGGTTTAGTTGTATTTTAAAACACTGTTTTTTCTTTTTTCTGATTTTCATTTATCAGGTTGATATTTGTAGAAATAAGCAAAGTACATTTATAAAACAAGTTAATGGCCTTGTGTCAGACAACACTACAGGTCTTTTTATTCTAACTTTAAAAAGTGTAATAGAGTATTTGATTTTTACAAATACCTACACCAATGGGCCTAAGCCGCTGAAGTTATGACTTCTGAAGGCCTCTCATGTGTAGATTCGCTCGGGTTGAAAAATTGTATTTTATTAGCTAAAATCATTGTCTGTATTCATAAAATATGTCCTCATGGGTGTAAAATGATCTTTCTTAAAATCAGATCATTTCTTATCTTTATTTACATGGGGCGGGTATGTGCAAGGAAGCTTCCGTGTCGTTCCGCCATCTTGAAAAAGACCAGAGAGGTACAAAAAGCGCTAGCCTAACTCGACACATTTCATCATCAGCACTACTATAGTCAACAACCAAATGATGACTTAAAAAGGTTTGAATTATTACATTAAAAAGGCGTAATTGACAAAAATTGTAATTCTGAATTAAAAAGTTGAAATAAAAATTATGACTATGCGTCATAATTATGAGATGAAAAGTTTAAATGATGACGTACTAAATTGAAATTATGATAGATAAAGTAAATATTCCATAGTGAAATTTTCTGAATTCAATAATTGTATTTGTGAAAATGATTCAGTACCGAATCTTCAAGAAACTGCTTGTTTCTGCAGTTCGTGTAGGCCTCTAAGACTATGCATAACTAAAAATGATTATTGATGAACTTGAATAACTTGAATTTTGTTGGCGATGTAAAAAAATTGTCTTCCCATACCGGGAGTCGAACCCCGGGGCAGCCTGGATGAAAACCAGGAATCCTAACCGCTAGACCATATGGGAGGTGTTGATACTGCCCCAGGCACATTTGAAAGGCTGCACTGGTCGTCGCCAAAAAGCAAAAATTTTATTTATCGGTATGTAAATAAATATCGGGATAGCTTTTCCCAGGTGGAAACACTTTGAAAGGGAAGTTGCCTGCGTTCTTCTCGACGGGTAAGTCAAAGGCACGGTCTAAATGACGAGCTTGGTTGAGTAAATCATTATATAGACGGCATAACGGTAGAACATGTACAGTTAAACTCGATGAAGCGCTATCGGAAGACACGTTGTCATAGCTTCTTGACACATTTACCAAAGTTGAAAAAGCGAGTAGATGGGAGAACCGCTAGATGGGAGAAATCTTTAACAAAAAAGCCTCCAAAATTGAGGAGGTCAAAGGGCATGCTTTCTGCTATAGCTCTCCCCAAAGTCTGTTCATGCGGCCACCATCAACAAATGCTAACATTTGAAACTTCTACATATATTTTGAGTAGATGACCGGTGGTATATTCTCAGTAAAGGGTTTCACCCTAGTTCGGGAGATACGAGTAAAAATGATCTTATACGATCTTATACTTATACTCTGAATTAAGACGATGTATGATTTTTACTTTGATTTTCCAAATGATACAACTTTGACTAAATAAGAGCAATGTGAAGTCCTAGGATTTCTTAAAAAATATTGTGACAAACCTTGACAACATGTTTCATGTTGTATGTTGTATGTAACAATCTAAAGTTTTTGGACAGACGCTGCTTAGTAACAATAATACATAAATCTTCTAAGAAGATATGATTTTAAAGATTTGATTTAAACTTTTAAGGTTATGCTTTTAAATGAAATTAGTGTAAACTCTGGATGTACTCTGGAAAGGCGTTAGCAGACTAGATTTACTGCGACATTGTCCGCCGAGACTCATCTGTTCTGTCGCCCTATATCCTGAAGCTTCAGTTCACACTGTAGTTTATCACTGAAGGATTTGTTTTGTTTTGTTCTGTTTATGACAACTTAAACTATTTGCTTTTTTGGATCGTTTTTATCATTGCATAAAGAACTACTTCACCTCTCTGGAAATGTAAGGTGTTTTTATTTAGCTAAAACTTTGTTTACATTTTATAAAATGATTTATTTATTTCATTTTTAATGTAGTTTTCTGTGATGGTCATTTTTAGGTGTACGGGATAGCTATGGAAAGCCCCCACCATAAAAATTGAAACCCAGCATGGAAAAAAATATGCTGATTGAATCTTTTTCATATAAATTAGATTTAAGACGACCACCTAAAGTTTTGAACAGACATTGTTTAATAACAATTATACTTTAGGTCACCGTTAAACAAAATAATTTATATCATACATAAGTCTTCTAAAAGATAAATAGAAGATGAGTATGTATTCAAACTTTAAAGATATAATTTAAACAATCTTTTAAAATATCTAATGTAAACTTTTACGATTATGATTTAAAATAAATTTAGTGTGTACAAAACTTTTGGCTCTGTAAAGGCGTTAGCAGACTAACATGACATACGCTCTGACACGATGCACAGAGACTCATCTGTCATCCGATATTCTGAAGCTATCATTATTGTCCAGTAACTTCTTTCTCAGCGCTGATCGGAAGGACCTTATTTCTGGAAGATTCCCAGTTTCTAAATGTTTTCATGGTTGCTCTCTCTGAAGATAGGCCTATGTGGTTGTCATTTTCTCACAGATACAACTTAAGAAATTACTGAATATTTCACAGGCGTGAGATGACTTGTGACGCTTCAATTTTCAAGTGATTTGACATACCCATGATAAATAAATAAAAATACTTTGTTCAAGTCAAATTTTTCCACAGACCATCGTTGTAAAATATTTGTTTTTATTAAGACTTTTAATAATTTATTTAAAACATCTTTTATTTTTAAAAGATGTCATTTAAACATTTAGGATTATAAGTTTAACACACCATTCAAAATGTCTCATCCCATCACTGAATACACCCCTCTGAGTCAGAGACACTGGTGTGAGAGAGAACCACTCTGTGATTTATAGCTCTCAACAGCTTCTTGAACATGTAAGTTCAAGAGTTGTAACTCTAAACATGTAAGATGAATTTTATTTATTCATCTAAAATAATTGGTTTCAGTATATTTATATAACCATTTTATTTATACACTTTTAAGGAACAGTATGTTTTTCAACTTTTGTGAGTGTGATATTAGGAAACCCCTTCCTCACTTTCACTGTGCTCTGGTATGCGAAGGAGAGGGGTCAAAGCTCACATGTGAAGGGGCGCGCACACACACACACACACACACACACACACACACACACACACACACACACACACACACACACACACACACACACACACACACACACACACACGTGTGTTTTACTTTTTGACACACATACCGCGCGCCTCCCTATGTTTTGAGACGGTGCTTTGAGAGACATTCAGGAATGACTATATGAATTCAGTTGTGTAAAACAATTTTGAATCCATTCATAAATTGCATTTTTTGTGGACATCAATGGACAATGATGTGTTAGGAGCCACTTCTTCAACTTTCTCTCTAAAATAAGGTAAGATGATTTTATTTACTTTTAACTAAAACAATTGGTTTTAGTAAGCTTTTTATGTTATATTCTTTTAAAAGAACTGAATATTTTTTCAACCTTAGTAAAATTATTTTATAACCATTACATTTATACAGTTTTAAAGGTATGTTTATCAACTTTAGTTTAATTATTTTTGTGGGCATCAGTGGTATGGACATTGATGTGTTAATTTTAACTCAGTCATTTTTTATTCATCTAAAACTAAAATAGTTGGATCAATAAGATATTTATATTATACTTTTAAGGAACGGTATGTTTTTCAACTTTAGCAAGATATTTTATTTTATATTATACACTTTTAAAGGTATGTTTTTCAACTTTAGTTTAATTATTTTTGTGGACATGAATGGTATGGACATTGATGAGTTAATTTTAACTCAGTCATTTTTTATTCATCTAAAACTAAAACAATTGGATCAATAAGATATTTATATTATACTTTTAAAGGCATGTTTTCAACTTTTGTTAGTGTGAGATTCACTTGACAGTTACACTGTAAGGAGGGGGGTCAGAGCTCGCAGGAAGAGGACGCGCGCATAGACACACAGACACGCGCGCGCTCCTTATCTTTTGAGACAGTGTGAGGTCATTCAGGAATGACTATATGAATTCAGTAAACTGAAATACTTGGTTCGGTAGATTTTATAAGTATTTCATTATATACTTTTAAAAAAACAGAATATTTTTTCAACTTTAGCTTAATTATTTTTGTGACCCATTCGTATGGACAATGATGTGTTAGGAGCTACTTCTTCAACTCTCTCTAAAATAAGGTAAGACAATTTTATATACTTTTATCTAAAACTATTGGTTTTAGTAAGCTTTTAAAAGAACAGAATATTTTTCAACCTTAGTTAAATTGCTTTAGATTATATAATTTATGTTATACACTTTTAAAAAGAACTTTAGCATGATCATTTATATTATATAAAGGATGTTTTACATATGAATGTGAAATAACTAAATGTTTTTTCAACCTTTAATTGTTTTAGATTATATAAAGGATAGAATGTTTTACATATGAATGTGAAATAACTAAATGTTTTTTCAACCTTTAATTGTTTTAGGTTATATAAATTATAGAATGTTTTATATATAAATGTGAAATAACTGAATGTCACATATATGAAATAACTGCAGACACAGGCACAAGCCATATAACCACACACGCACACACATAACTGGGACAAAGTTCAAACATCTGTTCTATTTAAATAGGTCAAAACTAACCGTCAAAACTATGATTTAGGACTAGCTAGGTCACCGGGGCAAAAGCAACTGTCAAACCACATGATCGATAGGCCAAAGGTTAATCCCATGACCTCATAAAGGAGGTTCAACCCATCAATCATAAGGTCACCGGAAGTTCAACCTGTCAAAAGGTCAAAGGTCAAAGTCATTAATCATTTTGACACTTGCCGTAGGATAAGTACTACTTAGGCTATAGGAGAAAAAAACAATATGGTGTAGCAATATTTTAGAACTATCAAATCTCTCTGCATTAATAATAAAAAAGTAGCCCATGTTTGTTCGGGATTTGAACGCGTGTCATCTGAATTATTGAAACGTAAGTTATAGCCTACCACTCGGCCACGAATTTGTTTTGTTTTATTTTGTTTGAAATGTATTTTTACATATTTTGCTTTCGTTAATGTTAACCAATTCTGTTGTAGCATAATAGGCCTATATTTTTTCCCTAAAAGTCTGTTTTATTCTCTGCTTTGTTTGTTTATATTTTTACATATTCAATCAGTCTAATTTTTGTTCAAATAATGAAAAAAGTTTTTTATTTTATTTTTACAAGATCTTGCACCATTTTTTTTTTTTTTTTTTTTTTTTTTAATAAACAGATAGGAAACTTACAATTTAAAATGCCGCAGTTGCTGCTGTTTTGCCCTGTCACTTGCGCCACCCGGTATAGCCTAGTCATTTCGCGAACGACTTTGAAATTCGACTGGTTTATTTTTTCTGCGGCAGTAGGCCTAATAGGCATTGTGGTTGATTATTTATTAAAGAATTCAATTGATAATCATAACAACATGTAAGCCTATTTAATTCTGAATATAACAAAGAATGCTTAAACCGACTAACATCGGTTAGTAACTGCAAGTCCTGAAAATGTTTTAATTTTACGGTAAATTATTTTAATTTATTTCACTGTTATGTTTCAGTTAATAAATCTACAAACACATTAAAATAACACGAAGTAAATGACAAGTAACCTATTGACATAGCCTTTCTAAATTATAGAAAAACTGGGCACACAATGTTAACGTGTGTCTACTTTGTTTAAATTTAATCAATTTGAATTCGTTTAACCACAATATTTATCTTGAATTTATCTGTGACCTCAGCTCAGATTACTGCCGCGGCAGATTACGTCATAAAGAGAATAAACTGACACTTTTCAAAGTCTGTGATTACAGCGCCACTCAGCGGTAAAAGGCAGCAAATACACATCCCAATTTTGCCGCCGCGGGAACGGCGGCGGTAAAAGTCTCATTCTGGTTGTCTACCATCTGTAAGGACGCAGACCGGAAAACGCTGCTCAACGCGCCGATCACTCCAGCCGGCCTCTTCGGTGACGCGTGGAGACAGTCACGGAGCGCTATTCTGAGACTCAAAAACGCACCAAAGCAATGAGTCATGTCAATTCGGCGCCGGGCGCCACCTGCTCAACCTCATTCCCGCTCTTCATCGGCCTCTCGCCAACCTCAGGGCCCGGCTAGACAGCCCACAGCGCCCCGCACCGAACCGGATGCTCGCGCCGGCTGGAGCGGACAGTGGTCGGGACCTAAGAGGAGGGGACATGGTCAGAGAAGGAGCCCGCTCCGAGGGAAGGTCAACGCGTCCCCCTCTACATCCAAGCCATCTTCCTGACGGAGCGGGCAAGAGGAAGAAAGAGCGCGAGGGAGGACCCGCCCCCAAGCGCCGTGTTCTCATGCATCAAGTCCCTCATGTTCCGTCGAACGACGAATGCATGTCAGTTGTGAATGTTGTTTACTCTGATCAAATAAAAACAAAATGTATCCCTTCACAAAAAGAGCTTTTTCTTCCTCTTGTGCCTCACACTGTGTCACCCGCCCTGCCTCAGTACAGTTGGTACAGTTGGTAACTATATCGTGGGCGCGAGATTGCCAACACCACACATTGCCCGCTGCGAGCCACACTCCCGCTGAGCTATCAGCCTTGCGGGGGTGGGGCCCCGGCCTAAGCACTACCCCGGTAGCGGCGATGACCGCAGAGTTAGCGGGCCCACTGAGTCACTTTCTGGACGCCTGGGAGGGCATTTCACCATGGGTGCTAGGCATAATTCGGCACGGGTATTCGCTTCAGTTCAGACGCAGACCACCCCGCTTCAGCGGCGTGGTCCCGTCATTAACTTTGCCCCAAAACGCTCCCGTTCTGAGACAGGAAGTTCACAGTTTGCTCGAGAAAGGAGTGATAGAACTGGTTCTCCCGAACGAGCGGGAGTGCGGGTTCTATAGCCGCTACTTTGTAGTACCAAAAAAGGGGGGGTTCTCCATCCGATTCTGGACTTGAGACCCATCAGGCGAGCTATCACAAACGCGCGTTCAGAATGACAACTCTGAAGCAGATCCTGGCACAGGTTTGTCCCGGGGACTGGTTCGCTTCAGTAGATTTAAAGGACGCGTACTTTCAAATCCAGATTGTGTCGCGCCACAGGCGCTTCCTGAGATTTGCGTTCGAGGGCACAGCTTATCAGTACTCAGTACTCCCATTCAGATTGGCTCTAGCCCCCCGCACCTTTTCTAAGTGTGTAGACGCGGCGCTTTCTCCCCTCAGATCGAGCGGAATGCGCATCCTAAACTATCTGGATGACTGGCTGATTCTAGCCCACTCGAGGGAGGTGCTAATCGGTCATGTGGAAGCGTTGCTTCGCCACCTGGATACGCTGGGACTGCGCGTAAACAAGCAGAAAAGCGTGTTCACACTGAGTCAGACTACAACTTTTCTGGGTGTGTGTTTGAATTCGGTGACGATGCGAGCCCATCTCTCCCGAGAGCGCATTGAGACAATATCATCGTCTCTACGCTGTTTCAGACCGGGCAGGTCCGTGTCACTGAGAGAGTTTCAGAGGCTTCTGGGACTGATGGCAGCAGCCTCATCAGTGTGTCATCTGGGTCTGCTGCATATGTGTCCGCTACAGTTCTGGCTGAAAACTCAAGTCCCTTCGAGGGCGTGGTCTTCCGGCCACAAGCGCATCACGGTTACCCAGAGTTGCGTCCGCACTCTGATACCGTGTAAAAAACTATTCAGCTCAGGAGTCCCTATGGGTATCGTGATGCGACGCACCACGGTCTTGACGGATGCGTCAACCTCAGGTTGGGGAGCAGTATGCATGGGCATGCCTGTCTCAGGTCTGTGGTCAGAACCACAGAAGAAGTGGCATATAAACCGCCTGGAATTGAAGGCGGTGTCCCTAGCCCTCGAAGCCTTTCGGCCGCAGTTGGAACAGCAGCATGTATTGATTCGGACCGACAACACATCTGTAGTCTCGTACATAAATCGCCAAGGCGGCGTGCACTCCAGAGCCCAATTCAAGCAGGCGGCGAGTCTCCTGTTGTGGGCAGACCGGCACTTTCTCTCCGTAAGAGCACCGCACATTCCCGGTGTCTTGAATCGCGGGGCGGATATGCTATATATTCCTGGAGGCTTCACCCTGGCTCGGTACAAATGATTTGGGATCGATTCGGGAGGGCAGAAGTCGATCTGTTCGCCACGAGCGAGAACACACACTGTTAGGCGTTCTTCTCGATGTCTCGCTCCCCTCTGGCGGGGGACGCTCTGACTTCGCGCTGGCCGAAAACCAGGCTTTACGCCTTTGCTCCGGCGAAGATTCTGCCTACGGTGTTATGCAAAATCAGGGAGGAGAAAGCGTCTATGATCCTCATAGCCCCGAACTGGCCGAACCAGCCCTGGTTCGCGGACATGAGAGAATTATTGGTGGGCCCCCCGTGGGAAATTCCTCTCAGGAGGGACTTATTGTCTCAGGCGAACGGCACGATATGGCACCCCAGCCCCAAGCTGTGGAACCTTCACGTGTGGCCGCTGCGGGGACTCTGAATGGGCGGGACACTCTGCATCAGCGAGTGCTGAGCACTATCTCTGAGGCTTGCGCGCCGTCTACTAGATGTTTATACGCTTTGAAATGGGGAGTTTTCTCTAAATGGTGCCAGGATGTCAGTATCGACCCGAGAGCTGTTCCGTGTCGGATATTCTGCGCTTCCTTCAGCTCAGGATGGATAACGGGAGTTTGCCGTCCACACTGAAGGTGTATGTGGCCGCTATTGCTGTGTTTCATTCCCCGGTCGACGGACAGTCGATCGGTATTCACGCTTTGGTGATCAGTTTTCTCAAGGGAGCTAGGAGATTATGCCCTTCGCGACCGCCTTCTGTGCCGCCGTGGGATTTAGCCCTGGTTTTGAGGGCTCTGTCTCTCCCGCCGTTCGAGCCACTTGCCTCGATTGCGATCAAGGAGCTTTCCCTGAAGACTGTTTTGCTTATCGCTCTCGCTTCGGCGAAGCGCGTTGGTGACCTACAGGCTTTCTCGATAAGCGATGACTGCATTCGTTTTGGACCGGGAGACTGTAATGTCACTCTCAGGCCGAGACCAGGCTTCGTTCCGAAGTCCCTCAATACTCCGTTCAAAGTACAGGTTGTTTCCCTGCCTGCCTTGTCTGCTGAACCGTCAGCCTTGCATGATGCTGACGCTCAGAGTGCTGTTTGCCCAGTCAGAGCGGCCGCCTTCCGCCAGTCGGACCAGCTGTTCGTGTGCTTTGGTGGATGTAACAAGGGACGTGGGGTCTCAAAGCAGAGGCTTGCTCACTGGATTGTGGACGCTATTGTTCTGGCTTATGTTTGCCAGGGGGAAGAATGTCCCCTTAGCATCAAGGCTCATTCGACGAGGGCGGTCGCCTCTTCGTCGGCCTGGGCTAGAGGTATGTCTATACAGGACTTATGTTTTGCTGCTGGCTGGTATTCTCAGAATAAGTTCGCCAGGTTTTATAAGTTGGATGTACCCTCTGTGGCGTCGCAAGTACTTTCGGTGAGTTCAGGTTTTTCCCATGTGTAGCCCAGTAGTTACCGTTGCTAACTCTGTGCTTAGTTCACAGGTTGTCTCTTAGACAGAATGTTTTGTGCTTATGCAACTTTCACCGTTATGCTGTTGACACTGTATAAACCTTTTCTATTGCGTTGTGTCTGCCCTGAGCGATTCAGTGCAGCCTTCCCCTATTTCATTTGCTTGGGATATGCAAATTTGACAGGGTTTTAAAAAGCGCGCTATTGGCCCGCTTCAGATGCCTGTATTCCTAGCAGCACGGCTATTGGCTGTGGGTTCTGTCAGTCTCGAAGTAGGGTGGCTTCACTGCTCCCACGGTGGGATTTTATACAGTTCCCATTAGGGCTGTACTCAACCAAAGAAAATCTTGGTCGACTGAAGTCCTGAAATTTTCGACTAAAAATCGACTAAAATCGACTAAAAATTACGGTAGAAAAAAAAAGTTAAATTAATTAGATGCGCACTGTGCGCAGTACTTGGTAGCCTTGTTGTCCGCCTAAATGAATTATAAATAAAATGAGTCTGACACTCGAGTCTGTCGGCTCTGACAGCGTTGCATCACGTGCACCTGCGCAATATCATAGCTTATGATTTCCGAAAATAGTACTATGTTGTCAACTAGTGATATCATCACAAGAACTGTTGAGGAATATGCAACATAATTTAGACAATTATTTTTGTCATATGTTATAATAAGTTATAACTGTCAGACACTATAATTTCACCGTGCATGTCCTCGCACCGAGCGAGGCTGAACATGAGCTCAGCTTCGCAGCTGAGACACGAATAGACTATTAACTTAAAGCTTTTACTCTTAATAAACACAAAAGGCACGTCCACTTTAATAAAAAAAGAATATTTATTAAACAAACCAGATCAAGAGCAGAAACGAAATAAAGTGCATAACTGAAAAATAAAGCATCCTAGGCTCAAAACTAACACAACCAACAGCGCAATTGCGCATTAGGCTCCAAATAAAAAAATAAAAAAAGTCACAAAACATTGAAATATGCAAATTCTGATATATAGCCTACTCAAAACAGACAGGGCAAGCTAACGCAGACAAGTGAGCTTACCAAGATGATATGTCATGTTTGTCGTCGAGCTGTGGAAAACTGTTGCTTGCAAACTTTGCATTTGACTTTTTTCCTGTTATCAATTTTAACAAAATGCTGCCACACTGTCGATTTCTTTGTTGTTGATATGTTAGAAGAGGACTGACTAAAACGCTCTCACAATTAAATAAATAATATTCAGCATCAAACCTTCTATAGTTATCGCTCTCTCTTGGGTTGGGCTAATCCAAAAAAGGTGAAAACAAGGGGGGTGTTCTGAAGACAGACTGTTACAGTGAAACAAGGGTACTCTGAAAACACCCCCATTAGCAGTTAGTGCTTTCCACCTGATGAAATGAGCGCGCCTCAGCGCGGCAAAACTGATGAAATAAACACGGCAAAACTGCTGAAATGAACGCGGCAAAAAATCGACCAATCAGAATTTTGGTCGAACCAGAACGTATCGACCAATTAATCGACTAATCGACTGGGACAGTACAGCCCTAGTTCCGACACGACGTAATGTCGAAGTGACCGCCTTGAAAGGGAACATCTCCGATTACTCTCGTAACCTCGGTTCCCTGAAAGGCAGGGAACGAGACATTACGTCGACCGCCGTGCTCGCTTGTTCAGATTCTAGCGTTCAGTCGTGATTCTGACGTAATTGTCGCACACATGCAATTTATACTGCCAGCGGGCTTGTCAGTATTTGCATATTGCGTCAATTGGCCAGCTGTTTCAGCTGGCGTTAACCCATAAGATTTCAGCAGAAGTGGAGGAGGGGAGGAGTTCCCATATACGTCACACGACGTAATGTCTCGTTCCCTGCCTTTCAGGGAACCGAGGTTGCGAAAGTAACCGGAGACATTTTCAATACCATGAAACAAATGTAATTTTCTTAACTCTCAATAAATAAGTAAACAAATAAGTAACACACAAAGAAAACAACAAATATAATAATAATAATAAATACAATATTCCAGACTCTCTCACAGTTGTTTCACACAGTAGATGATTGATACACTAACAAATGTTCTATAATAGAATTAAACCAAAATCATTAATAAAACGAACATCCAATTGAACTAAAATAGTAGATGCCAAAACATCTTAATAACAGTTATTTTTCTGAAATCTTATAATTTTTACTAACCTTTAGTAATAAATGAGAGTGAGAGAGACGAAACTGTTATTTCAGTGGTCCTCTCTGTTTTGTTTGAGGATGCCACAGTCGTCATAGCAACTCTCAACTCCCAACTGCCACTCCGAATTCAGAAAATGCAATTGTCCAGTGCAAACTCATTATAATTAAAGTAGTTTAAAGAAAACATACATAAACTGTAAATAAATTGAAATAGACATATATAAATACAAAATAATATATATAAACACTTAAATATTTTTGTGACCCAAATATACAGGGTGGTCACAAATGCATATCGTTGCAACTATATTGATATTATTATGGCATTACTCCCTGCAGCACCAACTATCCGCGAGGCTAGCTGGGAGCACTAAATGATATTCAAAGTCACATGACACATTTTAAGCACATAAAACAGTACATGACATTATCATTGCCACACTTTGTGTTTGTTGTTCCAGCCGCGACATCGCAGAAAAATGGAAACCGTTTCTAAAATGTAATTTTTCCAGCTATCTTCTGTCTTCTTCAGCTACGCCGGAACCACCGGAACTTCCTGTAAATGGACTAAAAGTCCGAACCATACAGAACATGTGTTCACACTAGAAACAAACCAAACCTTTGTTCAGTTTGATCCGGACCGAGACTCCCTCTTTTCCTCTGACCAAATTTCATCTGTTTGGTCCGGACCGTGGTCTGGGAGAGGTTTCACAAAATCCGGACCAAACAAGGTAGGTGTGAAATGGCCCTAAGTCACACATTCATGTCCTTAATTGGCATGATAACTGATGATAGGCGTGTGATTTTCAGTTGGAGAAGAGACTTCTGTGACCCGAGTGCTGCCGTCCCCTCGCTTTTGTTCACCAAATTTTTTTTCAAAATTAAACAACGACTAAATTCATCCTAGTCGGGATTTAAGTCCACATAAGCATATACAACTCACAGATAGTCAGATATTCTGCAGATACTTTCAGTAGGAAACAGTAAACATTCGTGTTATATTAGAGGTGGTTTGTGGCATCATTCATAATGAATTAATGCTGATGGGACATGAGGAAATGAGGGACATACTGGGACATAATGGGACATACTGAATCTCTTACTAACAAGCTTTCAGGAATCAAGCTTTTGAAAATTGAGGAAAAAATCACTCACATCCACTCAATAGGGAAGTGCTTTCGAATGGAAGAAACCAAATCAATTACGATACTCTGTAGAAGTCCTTCAAGTTAAAGGGATAGTTCACTTTGAAATAAAATTTTGGTATGTTTTAGCTTACCTCAAGGGCATCCAAGATGTAGGTGTCTTTTTTTCCGCAGTAGTTTCAATTTTGATATTTTTAAGTCAAACCGTTCTTGTCTGTCAGTCATATAATGCAGGCCTATGGTCACCACCTCAAAGAGTATGCACAGAGAAGTCCAAATTAAACAATTCCCCATCGTAAGTACACATTGATGGCCTAAGACATGAAACGAGCAGTTTGTGTGAGAAAACGAACAGTATTTATATTGTTTTTACCTCTTATACACAGCCACGTCCAAGTGATCTGTTGTGTGACGTGTACGCAGACTGGTGCATAGATATATACACTAGATGTCGCCTTGTCTACGGCAGTTCATTGGAACGAATGTCTTTAAAGGAGAACTCTGGTGAATTTTTAAGTTAATCTTGATCGTTTTACCTTTGTGAGTACTGTCTATAGAAAAAAAAAAAACGAACCGGATCGGTGCTTGCAACGCGTAGCTGTTACAGTTAATGCCCAGAGCTCCCATTCAGCTAAAACGGCAGTTATGGGGGCATAAACCTAAAGAGTGTCTTTGTGCCTCTTAACAGACACAAAATGCAATTAAAATGTCTGTCCAACATGAACAGGGCCCTTACATGACAACAAGATGCGTTTAGCAACTTAGCCATTGTTTAAACTCACCTAAATAGTGTTTTAGACAGCTAGCTGTAGTCTCGCGCTGAAGTCCCGTGGGAACTCAGTTGTAGCCGGAAAAAGTGCGCGTGATTTTTTTTCCCCCAAACCACTTCAGCGGAAATCCCGCCCTGCAGCTGATTCTAAGGTTTTCATTGGTCATGTCAATCGTCACTGTAACCTAAACCAATGAAATCAGCTGCAGGGCGGGATTTCCGCTGAAGTGGTTTGGGGAAAAAAATCGCGCACATAGTGCAGGTGGGAGGAGCGTCGTGTTCCGGCTACAACTGAGTTCCCACGGGACTTCAGCGCGAGACTACAGCTAGCCGTCTAAAACACTATTTAGGTGAGTTTAAACAATGGCTAAGTTGCTAAACGCATCTTGTTGTCATGTAAGGGCCCTGTTCATGTTGGACAGACATTTAAATTGCATTTTGTGTCTGTTAAGAGGCACAAAGACACTCTTTAGGTTTATGCCCCCATAACTGCCGTTTTAGCTGAATGGGAGCTCTGGGCATTAACTGTAACAGCTCCGCGTTGCAAGCACCAATCCGGTTCGTTTTTTTTTTTCTATAGACAGTACTCACAAAGGTAAAACAATCAAGATTAACTTAAAAATTCACCGGAGTTCTCCTTTAAGGCGACATCTAGTGTATACATCTATGCACCAGTCTGCGTACACGTCACACAACAGGATGCGCACGCACACTCAGATCACTTGGACGTGGCTGTGTATAAGAGGTAAAAACGATATAAATATTAGGTCAAACCGTTCTTGTCTGTCAGTCATATAATGCAGGTCGATGGTCACTGTCTCAAAGAGCATGCACAGAGTCCAAATTAAAACAATTCCCCATCGTAAGTACACATTGATGGCCCAAGACACGAAACGAGCGGTTTGTGTGAGAAAACGAACAGTATTTATATCGTTGTTACCTCTTGTACACAGCCACGTCCAAGTGATCTGAGAGCGCGGGCGGATATAGATATATACACTAGATGTCGCATTGGCTACGGTTTCGTTCCAATGAACTGCCGTAGACAAGGCGACATCTAGTGTATATATCTATGCACCAGTCTGCGTACACGTCACACACCAGGATGCGCGCGTGCACTCAGATCACTTGGACGTGGCTGTGCATAAGAGGTAAAAACGATATAAATATTGTTCGTTTTCTCACACAAACCGCTCGTTTCGTGTCTTAGGCCATCAATGTGTACTTACGATGGGGAATTGTTTAATTTGGACTTCTCTGTGCATACTCAGGTACAATACAAAGGGGTCATATAATGCCATTTTTGTACAAGCTAATATGATTTTTTAGGGTCTAAATTAAAAGTTTGTAATATACTTTAATTAAAAATTCTCATTAGTATTGTAAGAAAACACTAATTTTACCTGGTCAAAAACAGCTCTGTTTTCAGCACGCCATTTAAGTGCATGTGTCTTTAAATGATAATGAGCTTTGCTCACCCCGCCCCTCTGTTCTGTGCAGACACCGTTTGTAACACAATAACCATAACACGTTGTTCATTATAAACGTGGGATTATGAATTAAATTTATAACGTCGTACATAGAAAACATGACGTAATGTACCCTGAGTGTAAACAGCCGCATTCATCGTGAAGCGTGCAGCAAGCGATTTGCAAAGATTAATATAAAGATTAATATAAAGGTCAATAAAACGTTACACTCACTTCTTCTTCTGGAGGTGCAGCAGGAACACGAATAGTTGGTACCGATCCTTTTTTCAGGAGCAGCTTCTTAGCAAAACCAGCTTTATACTGACCCTCGTATATAAAGCAGTGTGGTGTGTGAATTGATTCGCGCAAACATGAAAGCATTGACGTTGATCGTGGGGAATATTCCCTTCGAAAACAAACTCAGCCACTGCGTCTTCAGCGGTTCAGATTTAGGAACATCAGCATGACTGCTCCTTATTAAACCCAAGAACAGAACACCACAATCGCTTAGACGCCATTCTGCTCATAGACAGTGCTCCAGTGAGTATCAACAATGACGCGCGGACTATGATGATTGACAGCTCGCTCACGAGCGAGGGCGGGACTGTGTTGAAACGCTGCTGTCAATCAAAAATCGTGGGAGGGGCGTCCGACCGTGTGACGTCACTAGGTCGAACGGCTTGATTTAAGAGATTGGAAAACATACAAGGAGATTTTAAAAAAAAAACACTGGATGGATTTTTATAATTTTATGATGGTTGTGTACAGGCACTGCCAACACACATTTCAATACAATCAACTTGTAAAAGTGCATGTACCATTATATGACCCCTTTAACTAATGCTGTAAACTATGGGAGTCAGTTGTAGCCTATAGGCTTCATAAGCCTACTATTGTCAGGTTTGTGCAGGTTGCTGAAGACGAGGGAACAGAATTTCAATGCAGCTGGTTTATTCACAAACTCAGGTTACAGGAAAATACAGGAACTCAGAAGAAGACCAGGAATTCAGTACACACAACCATACATGGACGAGAACCGACAAACACTGAGGGAGAACACAGGGCTTAAATACACTGGGGCTAAAAGGATCATTAACAAGGTGATTGACAGGACACAGGTGAAAGACATGACTAATTAGAACATAGGAGAAACTAAGTAACAGGACTAAACCAAAAGCACAAAAGACAGGGGAAAACTAGATAACATAACTAAACCAAAACACAGAAACGTGACAGTACCCCCCCCCCCCCCCTCCCCGAAGGCGTGTCCTCACGCCGTATAACATCCAAAGGGGTGGGAGGGTGGGCGCCCTGGAGGCTGACGAGGGCGGGGTTGCACAGGACGGGAAGCCTCCAGGGCGCAGCAGGCCGCTCGGGCATCCAGGGCGGAGCTGTCGGTAGCATTTTTTCAGGTGGTTCAGATGAATCAGGCGGTACAGGGGACCCTGTCGGCACAACCGCCATGGTCCCCTTAGAGGACGTACTGCGCCCCCCCAACATTTTAATGGGGAACTTGACAATCACAAAGATTGGCTCTTGGCGTTCGGGACTGGA
The DNA here is from genome assembly GCF_965113295.1 of Leuciscus leuciscus. Lineage (NCBI taxonomy): Eukaryota > Metazoa > Chordata > Actinopteri > Cypriniformes > Leuciscidae > Leuciscus > Leuciscus leuciscus. The sequence continues at coordinate 1,400,132 of NC_138730.1, forward strand.
CTCCTTGTGCTCAGGACTGGCGCAGGATCAGCGGGCTCTGGGCTGGGCAGGATCAGCGGGCTCTGGGCTGGGCTCTGGGCTGGGCAGGATCAGCGGGCTCTGGGCTGGGCAGGATCAGCGGGCTCTGGGCTGGGCAGGATCAGCGGGCTCTGGGCTGGGCAGGACCAGCGGGCTCTGGGCTGGGCAGGACCAGCGACAAAGAGGGCTCTGGGCTGGGCAGGACCAGCGACAAAGAGGGCTCTGGGCTGGGCAGGACCAGCGACAAAGAGGGCTCTGGGCTGGGCAGGACCAGCGACAAAGAGGGCTCTGGGCTGGGCAGGACCAGCGACAAAGAGGGCTCTGGGTTGGGCAGGACCAGCGACAAAGAGGGCTCTGGGTTGGGCAGGACCAGCGACAAAGAGGGCTCTGAGCTGGGCAGGACCAGCGGATTGGAGAACTCGGGGCTGGACGGGACCAGCATATCAGGAAACTCGGGGCTGGACGGGACCAGCATCTCAGGAAACTCGGGGCTGAGTTTATGGGCTGTAGCTGATGTGTGTGCTGTCCACACACACAAAACAGTCATGGATACCACAATGAGCGCTGTGTCTTCCAGAGCAGACTCAAGTGCAGCATGAACAGTCTCTGGCAGGGCGGACAACACATGCTCAGATTCTGGCGTGCAGGCGACTGGTTCTGGCGGGCAGGCGACGGGCTCAGGCTCTGGCGAGCAGGCGACGGGCTCAGGCTCTGGATCCTCTGGGCCGATGAGAGGAGGGAGACTGGTGAAGTCATCAAACTCAGAAATAAGCTTGACTATGCAGATGACTGGTTCAGGTTCTGGTTTTACTGGGCTCGAAACTGGACTTGAATCACCAGGACTTGACTCAGTGGCACAGACGGAAGACTCGGGCTCTGGATCGGAATCTGAATAGGATTCAGAGTCGGACTCTAAGTCGAACTCTGAATCGGACTCTGATGGGTAGACGACTGGGTTTAGATTGCAGAGATGTTGGTGCTGGAAAAGCTGCAGGAAAAGACCAGGAAAAGACCAGGAAAAGACCAGGAAAAGACCAGGAAAAGACCAGGAAAAGACCAGGAAAAGACCAGGAAAAGACCAGGAAAAGACCAGGAAAAGACCAGGAATTCAGTACACACAACCATACATGGACAAGAACCGACAAACACTGAGGGAGAACACAGGGCTTAAATACACTGGGGCTAACAGGATCATTAACAAGGTGATTGACAGGACACAGGTGAAAGTCATGACTAATTAGAACATAGGAGAAACTAAGTAACAGGACTAAACCAAAAGCACAAAAGACAGGGGAAAACTAGATAACATAACTAAACCAAAACACAGAAACGTGACAACTATAATATTGAAGGTAAAAATTTACTGATTTGTATACGAATACTTAAATTAAACTTTTATTTATTTTTATAATAATAATGTTATATGAAATATAAACATTTAAATGGTGGCTGTCATAAAAACTTGCCAGATTTATTCAAACATGCATTAAATATTGAAGAACATTAAAAATGATAATGAATATGTAATATGGTGCATATATTTAGCAAAATGCTCCTCTCTAGAGTTAATTTTTCTAGCTGACTGACGAGTTTATGGTCACTGGATATGGTTTTTCTGAGGTAAATGTGACGTTACATGACATTGTTTACAAGCTGATTTACTGACGTCTTTCCACGGTTGAAACACTGACTGAGCGATTCCATGTGACATGATACGGACTTCGATAAGCTAGGTTCTCTATCTTTTAACACACTTTCAGATGCTCATTCATGTTTATTCCGTGCTGTAACTGGTGTTATTAAGGTGGAAGAGAAGATCATGTGCTTCTCTAGAGCTGAGCCAGAGCGATCTCACGCCACAGCGACAAAACGCTATTTATGTTTTTGAATTTCATAAGAAAATGGACGTAATTTGAAACCTGAGACTTTGTTTCATATCAATAGTATGTGTTGTGTACCGTACTGTAAGAAATTGTAGTCTGCCCTGACGCAGATTCCACTCCTAAATATATTTTAGAATGAGCTCATCCCCAAAATGGCTTAATTATCATAGACATTAACCCTCTGAGGTCTGAGGGTTTTTTGGGGTCCTTGAGATGTTCTGACATGCCCTGACATTTGTGCTTTTTTCAGTTGCTTATAAACATATTAATGGCAAAGGTATAATTACACTCTATTTAGCACAAACAGGGCTACCATAATATGTGAGCAACATGCATGTACATGTTTGTATTTTTGAGAGAATAATGTTTATGCATGGTTATTGAAAAAACTAAAAACTAAAGTTTCTGAAATAAGGCCACAAAACACATACTAAATACGTGTCAATAAGACTTTTGACTAATTGATGTCTTTGCCTAGAATTTTTTCTTCAAAATGATGTGAAAATCATCCTGCCCTTATCATTCACATAACACAATACATTGATTTAAATCTTGTAAAACACTTTTTGTTTGTAAAGGCAATATGCGCAAGGGGCGTCAACCATTCAACAGCATCATGCATATGTAGTGGTTCACACCTCAGGAGACAATGGGGCCCGCATACTTAATGAGCCATTCATTCAGGTGTGTCACCTATAGCCACAAGAAAGAATGCAAGAGCAATATATATACAGTATATATATATATATATATATATATATATATATATATATATATATACAGTATATATATATATATATATATATATATATATATATATATATATTCTACCAAATTGGTTCACAGTTGGAAGCATGTCAATTTTTTTTTTTTTTTACAAATTTTGCTTGCAAATTGTATAATATCCAAGGAAAACATGTCTATTAATTGTGCAGTTAATTCTCATACTGTATTTTCAGTTTTGGAATATGTATCCTCTCCCCAAATTTGTCAATAATAAAACACAATAAAAATTATTTAAAGAAAATGCTTATATTTACCTTTTAAAATTTGTTTACATCTACCTTGTAAATATATATTTTTTTTATTAAAAAGGTTACAATTACAACAACAATTGAAGTGTAATCTTTCTTTGTAAAAACTAAAGTATACATTTTATCATACATATTTCAAACTTCGAATATAGCCTACATTGACAAAACATACTATATTTAACATATTAGCAAAAATTGGCAAACATGTTTGAGGTGGCAGATATTTTACAGTAAAAATGTGTAATCTATCCAAAACTAATCAACGAAATGTTGTCTTTCATATGTCTGTAACATAGGTCTTTCGTTTTTATTATAAGGAATATAAATGTTAATTTGCAGTTTAATACGTTGCTTATACAAATACATTTTATTTCAACAAATTTCAATCGATTTTACTCAGTATAGCTAAATAGTTTGCTAAAAGCAGATCATTTATTCACACACAGAAACGAAATTCAAATTTAAACCGTCTTTTTGCGAGTTGTGGTAAACAGCGCATCTCTGCCGTTCATTCATTCACACAGAAACGCGATTTACTTGAGAATGAAAAAAAAAACTTACTACATTATTCCATCCGTTGCTCCTCGAAATACCAGCACTTCTGAGGTAAGTTTTCCATTATTATTATTCCTCACAGCGCTGCGAGACAGTGTAGACAACTACACTTATCTGAATAAACTTGATGTGTTTTCTCGAGCTGATATGTGGGCGTTCACAGTTTGTATGGGATCGTCTCAGTCATTTGCGTTTGAATAGCGCGCGCTCTCCGTGGGCGGGGCCGATTATAACGTAATGAGATGAGATGAGCTCGACTGGAATCGCTCTCTTTTAATACAGATTTCACAAGATTAGAATATTTGTTTTTTATATAAATTACTTCATTTAAAAGAAGAAAATTCAAGCTTCATGCCTGTGTCTCTGTATGCCTGTTTGACTGAGTATTCGCTCAGTTATTGTTAATTTTCGGACGCGTTTCAGAATGGACTTCACTGGCAGAGAGAAGGCAGAACTCGCTTCGTGTTTATTTTTCTTTATTTGGCAAAAAGCACAACACTTTGTTTTTATTGTGAGTATACACAAAAATAATACACATTTAACAGAATCGATTGATGTATGAAACTCCTATGGAAAATCAAAGTCAACAGAGTATTTATGAGTTTCTTTTACATTGACAAAAAAAAAGCGAGCTGGTATCGCCGGCGATACCGTAGACCTCAGGGGGTTAAGGCAGTCAAGTTATATTGTTTCTTGACCATTTGGGTTGATCACATCCTGAGCAAATGGTAGTCAATTGTAGAATGGGAATGGGTGTGGGACACAGAGAACCTTCTCAGACAATGGGGTGTCTCAACTTCATTAACATACAGACCACAGCTGTTACAACAAGGGCAACTTAATTTACATTAAGGCCCTGTTTACACGAGAACGCTCGCGGGTGAAAACGTAAAAATATTTTATCAGATGTGCCTTTCGTTTAGACGCCGACTGCGTTTTTGGGGCTTAAAAACGCAAAAAAGTGAAACCACCCTCCAGAGTGGAAATCTTAAAAACGTTCCACCGTCGCATTCCCGTCTAAAGGGTAAAAACGCAAAAGTCTGCTAGACAGTGAAGGCACCGATCACCGGTCCATTGCCACCTAGCCGCCTGGAGTGCATACTACATCGAATTTCACACACTTTTGTGTCACCATATGCACCCATAACGCTCGTCTAAACGCAGAATAAAAAAGTGATAACGCAACGCCACTTTTGCGTTTTCTCTTCAGATCGTTTCCGTGTAAACATAGCCTAAGAGTTGTAAACTGTAACAGGATAAAAGGTGTAAGATCTGGATGTTCTGGGTTCATTATGACGCCGGTGAACCCAAGGTGCTTTGTGTACCTTGCCACTGCTATGCTGTAATAAACTTCATTTTTGAGATCTTCGACATCCACATCATTTTTTATTACATTGGCGAGCCACCCAGTGAGGAATTTCCAACAAAAAAAGTGGGGAAAGGTAAGAAAAAGCTGTTTTCTTTCATTTATGCTGTTTTTTTTGTCAGGGAACCCCCTCTTTTAAAAAAAATATAGAAAGGAAAATTTTAAGGACAGAAGAGAATTTGGTTTATTCAGTATTAGCAGGAGGAGTTGTTAAGCCTATTCCGTACAATTTTGTTTAAGATTCTAACGTAACTGAATAAGCCCGAAGCAGTGTGGTGGCAGAGTTGTATTGGAATTGTTGTTTCTAAAGTAATTGAAACAAAGTGCTTAAGTGTAAAGTTTCTAAAGTAACTGAAACTTGGTGTTGGTTTCTTATAATTCTGTTAAGATTCTAAAGTAATTGAATCAACCCGAAGTAGTGTGGTGGCAGAGTTATATTAGATTGGTTGTTTCTAAAGTAACTGAAACAAATGTGTGTTTCTAGCATACTTGAAACCGATTGTGAAGTTGTAATAATTCTGAGGAAATTCTAAAGTAATTGAATAGACCTGACGCAGTGTGGTCACAGAATTATTTCACAACTATTGTGTGTTAAAGTGTAGGCTAGTGAGTCTGACGCGCCGTGACTCTGTGAAGTTTAAAACAAGAACCCGAAGCAGTGTGGTTTTGCCCGACGTATTGCGGCAGTGTTTTAAATTTGATAAATATTGTTTAAGCCTGAAGTGCTGTGGCCAAGTAAGTTGTTTTAAGAATATAACATAAAACCAGACATAGTGTGGTTTCGTCCGACGTACTGTGACAGTGTTGCATTTCTTAACTGTTTTGCGTAATGAAATTTAAAGGTCCCATGACATGCTACTTTTTGTAGGCTTTAAAATAGTCCTTAGTGGTCCCTAGTACTGTATCTGAAATCTCTTTCCAAAAATTCAGCCTCGGTGCAGAATTATAGCCACTACAAGCCAGTCCCAGAATGAGCTTCCTTCAGACGGGCCGTTTCGGTGTCTGTAGCTTTAAATACTAATGAGGAGGAGAAAGGCGGCGCAAGGTGGAGGGTGGGTGTGGCCTTGACCATCTTGCGCAACGGTACCATCATACATGCATGTTTGTTTATGTTGGATATAGCAATGGCACGAAGACACGCAGTCGTTCAAGCATTTCAGTTTGACCCAGAATCTGATCCAGATGGAGAAGCAACGGATGAAGAAGTTACAACTCAGCGGCTCCAGCAGGACGTTTCCGAATGGTTAGTTTAAAATATTATGTCTGGATACGGTACTTTATTCGGATGGTTTACAGTTATCATCATGTAGGTAACGCGAACCTACTGTTGCCTTTTCAGAGATCTGTAACGTCTGTAATTTATCTTATTACAATTACATCAAGCTCTGCGATCTTGAAATGCGGATATCGCGCGCGCCATATAACCAACAGGAAAACGGTTATCCAAATAACAAAGAAGTGTACAACACTCGCGTTACAGTATGTGTAACTTGATGCTGTCTACCTTTACATTAGCAAGTAACTGCATAGCTGCATAGCTAATGTGACAGCCACATTCTACGTGTAAGAAGCTAGGTAACCATAAACAGTAAAGCAACACACTTATATATAATTTGTTGACTTACTTGTCCGACGTTCAGCAAGCCCAGCTCTGTATTGACCATTCGATGTTCATTTGTACATCCAATTATTGAGCAATTATTATGCTTCGCTCGCTCAAAAGCCATGATATCTCTCGTGGACAAACTAAAATTGCGCGCGCGTTCCTACTTCCTAGCTCATTTTCTCATGGGCGAGAAATATTCTCTGGGCGGGCAAAGCAGAGAAAGGGGAGGTAACATTTCTCCTTATGACGTCATAAGGAGGAGATTCAAGATCAGCCCGGTTGAGCTTCCATTTTCTCAAAGGCAGAGAAAGATAGCAAAAGCTCGATTTACACCGATTAAAATTTTTAGAAACTTGGGGACCATATACAGGCTAGGGGAACTCATATTAATGTTAAAAAACCTCAGAAAGTGGAAATTTCATGTCATGGGACCTTTAAGGCCCAATGGATTGTGGCTGTGGTTAAGTTTAGAAGCCTCAGGTAGTGTGGCTATTTTGATCATTTGTGTTCGAAGTACTGGAGCTGTGAATATTTAGACTAACGGATATCTTAAAGGAACTAGATAACGTGTAGTCATTTAAATCAGACTTTGTGAATAACTATTAGATCACGAGATATTTTAAAGCTCGATAAGACTTTTGAAAATGAAAGATATGATTGTTAAATACATCGCTAAATACGGTTCTCAGGGAATGTTTGACGGAATAGAGAATATTGTTGATAAACCGTACAAGTGGGCTATCTCTAATTTTGAAAATGATTATTTCTCGTGTGGATACAGTTAATATGCTTTACATTTATCACTACATCAAGTGTCAATAATTAGAATCAGACACAGATTAGTGGAACATTATTAAAGCGTAGTGCAGAATTTTATTCAGCCCTTAATGCATAATCATAATTTGATATAAAATCTTTGTATTATATCACTGTATTTCTGGCTGTTCACATTCTCCTTTCTATAACACTTGTGTCTTTTTTAAAATGGTTTTATATTGTGGAGTTTGGTTTGGTTTGCTGAGTGCTGATGCGGTTGCATGTGCATTAACTGTTAATGATGTTTAATGCATCTTTGTTTGGTGTTTCTGGAGTTAATTCAGGCTATAATAGAACGCTGAGCAGCTCATAAACACCATCATCTCCTGATGAGCAGCGTCTTCAGTCTTCAGTCTGATTCCCGGTAAGATCATGTCGTCTCATGTGGGAATTATTGTGTCATTGTGTTTCAGCCTTTATTCAAACGTTAGCACATGTTGTTCAGCTTGTTGACTCTCTAGTGTGAGAAATGAAAGAAATGAAGATGGAATTGTTTAAAGCAGGTTTGGAAGTTGCAGGGAATCATTTGAATTTTGAAAGATATTATGAACCTACAAATACACTCCCAGATACATATACACGCACACACTTACACAGAGGCTGAAGCGCAGAAGACGTAAAGGACGGAAGAATGCCCATATATGGGGAACGATGTCGACACCAGAAGCCCCCTTGACTGAGGCAATAGAAGGTTGAGGTCATATGCTTTAGTTCCTCTGGTAAAAAACCAAGAAATTGCATAAATGTAACCCAGTTCTGTATAAATATGATTGCTTTTTGACTGTTAGTTGTTGCATTTTTTATGTTGATGTCGTGTGCATCCCTGGGGAGAAATCAGCTCTCTTCCAGTTCAGTTTATTAACTGAAAATTCTTTCTGCTTAAATTGCTCTGCTGTATTATCTTAACTTGAAGACCTCGGATGAGGACAAGTTATTTTTTACATCTATTGCTTGAACTGTTTATAAGGTAAATAGCCTGTGTAATTCTCCACTCATACAGGACTGCCCTGTTGAGATTGGATAAGCTGAAGTATTATAATCTGTAACCTCTTGATGATTTGCTACAAGTATTAATCATTGTGTAACCAGTATTTTTATCGTTTGTTCAAATACATTTTTATTTTATAAAGACAAACACTGTTCAGTTTTACTTCAGCTTACAAAGACAGTTCTATAAGTAATAGACAGAGTGTTTTATTATATTTTGCAAGACCAAGGACAACGAAGGATCCAGGAAAGATTCTGCTGGAGGGTAAGCATGAGTTTGATCAATAGGCCTAGTTGTCAATGATTGTTATTGTTGCACGAAGGTGTAGGGACACACCTAGATTTACTGGTATAGGCTAAACAAGCTAGTGAGGATTTAATCCTATTCTGACCTGACAGCAGAAGACTACCTAGCTACTTCCATACTAGGGGTTCTTCAGGAGATGAGATAAATACCAGATCTCACCACAAAGTTTTCTTTAAGGTCCTGTCGGAACCAGTTTCCATTTCAGGTTCTTGATATTCATTTGATGATGATGATGTGATCAGCTCATAAACTTCATCATCTGTTTCCCAGGTGAAAAGGAAATGTATTTAAATTGTGCTTTTTTGGACATACTTAGGCTATGTTCACACTTAGCGTCTTTTTTGACAAGAAAAAGTTGACAACGGCGTTTTTTTAGCAAAAAAAAATGCTGGCAGCGTTCGGTTACAAATAGCAGCCGAGCGCGTCTTTTGTTGCTATAACTAACACGGCTGTTAACTGTAACACAGTCTCACCCCAAAACGTCATATACTGACGCGTCTTGACCATGCGTCAACATACGACGAAAGGGGTACCCCCATAACGTCCATATGTGACGATTCGGGTTATGGGTAGGTTTAGGTATGCGTTAGGGTACCGCTAGGAGGCGCTGCTAGTGCGCTTCTGTCTGCGTCTCATATTGACGTTAAAGGGGTACCCTTTTCGTCGTATGTTGACGCATGGTCAAGACGCGTCAGTATATGACGTTTTGGGGTGAGACCGGGCAACAGTAGCCTAGTGCTGTGTGATGCAAAAAATGTCGAGAAAGAGAAAGTTGGCTCTTGCGTTGGCTTTTGAAGTTACCGGGGAGGAGAATGTCGGGGTCACAAAGACGTTTGTGGGTGCACGACAGACAGTTGTTCTTGTTGTTATGGAAACGACAGGTCTCGCTACTCGCTTGTCATTGGTCAGCTGTCAAAAAGGCGCTTGACGTAGGGCGTTCTTTTCAGAAAAGTTGAACTTTTTTCAACTTAAAAAGACGCTCTGAGCTGCAGAAAAAGACGCCGGCGGTGGCGTCTAAAAAAGCGCTCAGGACTTTTTTGAAAAAACGGTTTACTCCATAGAGTTATAATGTAGAACAGACGCTGGCAGTTTGAAAAAAGACGCTAAGTGTGAACATAGCCTTAATATGTTTAAATTATACTGCATATTAAATGTATTATTTTGAAACAACAGTATATTAAGTGTATTTCAAGATATGCTTAAGATCAATTTTAAGTTATTTGCAATATATTTTAATATATTAAATTGTGCTAAAATGGAACCACTTCAAGTACATTTAGTGCATTTAAGTGTATTTCTTTACAGTTCATTTAAAATATACTTTCATATTTATTAAACTACAGTTATCATATATTTGAGGCTTAATTTTAATGTACTTCAAGAACATTTCAATAGCATTTCAGCTCATTAGAAATATATTAGCATTACACTAATAGTTTATTATAAAGCTGTTTTAATCAGTATTCAAAATGATATATTAAAAGTGCACAAATAATTAAATATAAATGTGAAGACACACTTTGAAATCAAGGAAACTTTAATATACTATCTTGTGTACATTGCAAAATAAATACCCTAGAGTACATTAAAAGTACAGCAGCAGATATAATCTCTTGAACAAAATACATTATAATAAAGATCAGTGACATGCTATGGCAGAGCTATATTATACACTTTTGTAGAACATTTCTGTTATACCTGTATTACTGAAGAGTACACTATGAATATTACATCACTCAATAAATAATCCATCCATCTGAGTTTGATCATCATTCTGAATATGATCTGGATGAAGTCTGACATAAACATGATTTTCTCAGCTTTTTGCTCAAAATGTTTTTTTTATGAAACTTTCCCAAATTCAAGTGATGTTAAAAAGAAAAACTTTCTTTTAATATATTACATGTTCAGATATTCATACAACAAAATATTCTGTGGGCCGTGAAGCTTTAGTGAAAATGAGCAAAGACACTTGCGGGGAAAGAGTTATAAACGCTGAGTGAACTTTAAAAATGAAAGCATCAGATATAAAGCGTTCTCAGATTACTCCAGTCGTCGTAGTTGAGCCGAACCGTTTGTGGAAGTTAGACTGGTTTTTCACTCAAACCACCATTGTTAGTTAATCGTGTCTTTAAGGTAATTACAGTTGCACACATTGGATCAAATAGTTTGTCTGTAATCTCAGGCATTTCCTACATTAGATCCACAAGCTTTAAGATGTGTGTTTGTACAGTGTGTGCAGTGAATGAAGAGCTCTTTAAACACGGCAGTGGAAACTTGTGAAACATCTGTCAGTCTGTGTGTTGCTCCACAAACTTCTGCTTTGACCTGCAGACGAAACACACAATCCTGTCAGTAACGTAAGTTCTTCAAGATTTACTCCTAGTTTAATAAACCATTGTACACTTGCAGCTGTGCTGGACTGAATATTCAGAACAACAGCATTCTTGCTTCTGTGATATTGTTCAAATGGAGGATTTCCAAACTTTAATCTTACATTTCACGTATTTCAAGCTTTCTAACATTACACACATCTCCTCTAAAGAACATGTAAAGCAAACTGAGGAAACTTTATTTCAACAATCACACAGAAAACAAGTTATGTCATATATTTTCCCTAATGTTTTTAATAAAGTATTAAATAGTAATTGAATGCATGTTTTTTAAACTAATGACTGTTTTTTTTATTTAGTGTTGCCTGTCAAGATTTCATGAAACAATGGCAGAACAAAACGCCAGCAGCAACAGATCAAGTGGAGTACATTATGATCAGATGTGGGAATTGTGCAGGAAACTTCGATCTACAGACCCATTAATTATCATGATAATTTCAGCCATTGAGATTCTAATCATGATCTTAACTCTGTTTGCGTTGTGTGCTCTTATCAAATCTCATCGCTCCACTCCAGTGTTTGTTATTCATTTGATTCTTTCAGATCTCATTCAGATCATTTGTAGATTAATGGACACAATCACAGGGTCATGGAAGGTGAATAATGCATATTATTATAGTTTGATTGTGGGTCTGTATTTTATGGCATGTGTTGCTTTTGAACGATATCTTCTGGTTTCTCATCCCATCTGGTACAGATCTCATCATTCACTAAAAGTCTGCTGTGTCGTTTCTGTGATCATCTGGTTTGTTCCTCTGATCATTGCAGTCATACACTTTAAAGACGTTAACTCTCTTTGGCTGTCTGGAATGATCGCCTGTTTAATCCCCTACCCAATAATCATTCTGTGTTTTGTTGGCACTTGTCACGGTCTTTCACGCGCAATATCACTTACTTCTCTAAAGCGCAAGAAAATTTTGGGCAGTTTGTTCCTGGTGCTTCTGACTTACACTTTTCTCATTCTCCCCTTCGTAATCCTTACTTTTATATATACATCTGGTTACGACAGTTACAGTTCACTGTTTTATATAATTTGGCGTTGTTCTGAATATCTCGTGTTTCTGAACCCACTGGCTGACTGTGTATTGTACATGTTCTTGAGGCCTGATGTTGGAGGGTTAATGAAGTCTGTTCACTGCTGTTGTAGAACTGATGTTGGAGGGTTAATGAAGTCTGTTCACTGCTGTTGTAGAACTGACACACATCAGAGTTCGACACACAGCCGGGACGAACACTCTCGAGACAGTAGTGCAGCGTTTGCCTGCTGTGTTTCAATGCAAAAGCCTGCGTCTCATTCACAGACCGCCTGCAGTTCAGTTTAAACATCTGCACTCAATAAATGAAGTCAATGTCATTCTTCTCACTGCACACACCCTTCCTTTCTGTGACATTTAGGTTTATTAGAGATAACTCTTGACTCATAAAACTCAAAACTCAATTGCTCTGTTTGCGCTCCATTAAACACATACGGTAAACAGAGTTTTATTAAAGATGTATTGATGTGCCGTTGATGCTTCTGCTGACGTTCTGTATCAGCAGGACTTTATCATACGATGGAGAGGAGGGTTGTATAAAGCACGGTTTATTCTCATTAATTCCCCCGATAGACTGACAGATCAACAACATCAAGTAGTTTAATGTCATAGTCTTGCTTGTGTTCCTAATGCATGTACATTATACTCTTTTACCAAATAACTACTATTCACGCTATTATTAACAGCACTTGAATATTGTTAGTTTAACTTCTATTGTTCTCCTCATTTGTAAATCGCTTTGGATTAAAGCGTCTGCTAAATGATTCAATGTAAATGTATTAAAAAGATGGTTCACTCAAAAATGAAAATGGACATAATGTACATATGCCCTCATGTCGACCAAAAGCTGGATAACTTTCTTTCTTCTGTGGAACATAAAAGACAATATTTAGAGATTTCTTTGTCCATACATTAGAAGTCAGTGGACAGTTTCGGGTGAACTATCCCTAAAAAGACTTGATTTAAAGTGCACAGAATATATTAGAAGAGTACTAAGTTTATATACAAATATTAACCAGAGCTTGCATGGAAATCAGAAGAGAGTTATTTGTAATATTGTTGTGTCTTTATAGAAGTGTTTCATATCGAGTCGAGACTGTCCTGTATTCTCTCTTTTCTATCATTAATATAATTAAAGAGCTCTCAGTTCTCCTGTATGTGTTTCTGTCTGTGACCTATAAAGCTCCGTATTAATTACAAGGTATTGCTACTGACTTATAAAGCCCTAAACGGCTTAGCTCCAGTCTATTTAACGGATCTTCTATCGCCCTATAATCCATCGCACTCTTTAAGATCACTAAATTCAAGGCTTTTGGTCATACCTAGGATATCCAGAACCACCAAAGGAGGGAGAGCATTTTCACATTTGGCTCCAAAACTCTGGAATAGTCTTCCTGATACTGTTCGTTGCTCAGACTCGCTCTCCCAGTTTAAAACTAGATTAAAGTCGCATCTCTTCAGCCAGGCATTCATATAATCCCACAGTTCAAACTACAATCCGGCCTCTAGCTCATAAATGCCAGAGGAGAACTGGCCCCCGACTGAGCCTGGGTTCTCCCAAGGTTTTTTTTTCTCCATTAGGTCACCTGATGGAGTTTTAGGACACCATTAGGTCACTTGATGGAGTTTTTCGGTTCCTTGCCACTGTTGCCTTTGGCTTGCTCAGTTGGGGATATTTGGGGGATATTTAATTTAATTTGATCAATCAATAAATTCCTCTTGAAACAAACTTTGTTGTATTATTTTAATTTAATACTGTGAAGCTGCTTTGATACAATCTGTATTGTGAAAAGCGCTATACAAATAAACTTGACTTGATTTGATTATTTGACAAATAACAGCTGAGTTGAACTGAGAAGGTCCACTTCCAAAAGAGAGAATCCACTTGCTCGAATGACTTTAATGCAAAGACTCCACATGGAAAGAGCTCTCGCTCCGCTACAGTATAAGGCCTGGTTCACACCGGACGCAGAAGCGACGCGGAAGCGGCGCGGAACAGAGGCCGCTTCCTTTCGGCGCCCATGTTAACCTATGGTGTCGTTCACACCAGACGCGGAGCGCCGCGGCGTGCCGCGACCGGCCCGCGCCGTGAAGCGCCAGTTTCGGCGTGTGGTCTATTTTTTGCGCGAGCCGCGAGTGATCCGCGTCAATTCCGGCAGGAAGTCACACCAATAAACACGAGACAATCCGGTCAATTGTCAAAATATAAGCAATTTTCAAATTAAAATGCCGCGAGTGACAACTGCGAAGCAATAGATATAGGGCAAGGGCTCTCCTCCTGTCTACTCGCACTGGGAAACAGGAAGAGGAAAATAGATTTAATAAATTTGAAGAGAGGATGTATATTTCAACGGTATATCTACACTACTACTGTCTACCATATTCTCTCTCTGGCTGCGTGTGTCTCGACAACGGATTAATAAAAGAAGTGTACAAACTTCTTGGTTACAGAAACATGGTGTATTCATTTTATGAGGTTATTTACTTACCCATGATGTAAAAAAATAGCTCTGAATAAACAACAACTGAGCAGAAGCGTTTGTCGACCTCCGCGAAGAATACGCGTCTGTTGTGAACAGGCAGGCGCCGGACCGCGCATGATTTTCCGTTCGGCACCGCTTCCGCGTCCGGTGTGAACCAGGCGTAAGCCTTATTCCGCCTCTCCCACTGTTAATAAAATGTTTACAATTATCATACAGTTTTATAAATGTTTGGTATCCAACTGTCTCTCTCTGGTAACATTTTTCATATATACTGGGTAAGATTAATGGTACAAGTTATCACCATCTCATACATCTATTTTGTAACTATTTTAAGTGTAACCATAATTATATTTTGTCACTAAACCTTTTCAATTACAACTAATGTGCTAACTAGTTTTGATTTGGTATTGACTTTGAAGTGCTACTCTAGTAATCATGGACAGATTTACGATTTCTTATACTTCAAATCAACTCATACCTGTCAGGCCCGGATTAACACCGTGTAGTGCCCCTGGGTGACCACATTTGAAGTGCACATAGAAATGAGTCACACACTTCATGTCCCGAGATGACTTTTCAAACTGAGAAAATTGATCTCTGAGTGTTGCCACAAACAAATGCAGAGATTCTAGCAAACGCTGTGCAGTATCTAAGTTTATATCACGCTTCTGCAATGTGTCACTTGTGGCTTTGAACCTACTCAACACAGTATCCCATAGATTTGTCATTATTCCAGTCTCCAATTTATCAAGTTTATTATGACAGAGCGCAGCAGCCTCGCGCTTTGTGTAATTTTTTTCCTCTGCATCTGTGGCGAACCTTCCCAAGGCCTCTCTTATTGCACTGTAGTTTTCTCTCAAAGCTTTGGTGGAGTCCGCTCTACAACTCCATCTAGTATTTGAAAGTGGTTAAAGAATACAGCTGATCTTCAGATCCTTGTTGTTAAAGGGATAGTTCACTCAAAAATGAAAATTGTGTCATCACTTACTCAACCTCGTGTTGTTCTAAACCTGTATGGGTTTCTCTGTTCTGCTGAACACAAAAGAAGATATTTTGAAGAATGTCGGTAACCAAACAGTTGATGTGTCCATTGACTTCCATAGTGGGGGAAAAAAAATACAATGGAAGTCAATGGACACATCAACTGTTTGGTTACCGACATTCTTCAAAATATCTTCTTTTGTGTTCAACAGAACAGAGAAACCCATACAGGTTTAGAACAACACGAGGTTGAGTAAGTGATGACACAATTTTCATTTTTGAGTGAACTATCCCTTTAAATATCCGACTCCAACGGTGAGGGGATGCGGCACAAAACGCATACAGTGACTGAAGAAGATAAAAAAAATCACTCGCATCTTTACAGCTGTTGTCAATGCTGTTTACACCAACAAGATTAAGCAAATGTCCAGCACAAGGCACATAATGAATCAGAGGGTTCACTTTTTTCAGATGTGCCTGAAGACCGTTATATTTGCCAGCCATATTACTGGCGTTGTCGTAACTTTGTCCCCGGCAATTTGACAAGTCTAACCCCAGGTCATGAACCATTTTTATAACGCATTCAGTAAGACTTGCTCCAGTGTGGCTGTGAATAGGCTCGAAACCAATGAATCTCTCCACCACTTTCCCTTCCTCGCTGACAAATCTAAAAACGAATGTCAACTGGTCAACGTGAGACATATCAGGGGTTGAATCTACGATGACTGAGAAATACTTAGCATGCTGTAGTTCGTCTGCAATTGTTTACTTTCTCACCCATCAAGCAAATTAACTCCTCACACACAGTGGATGACAGGTATGATGTTGTCCCTCGTCCATTTTGACCATACTGTTCTATGTGTTGTCTTAAAAACGGATCAAACTGTGCAATAAGTTCCAGTAATCCAAGGTAATTGCCATTACTTGATGAGCACAAAAGTTCATCATCACCTCTGAATGCTAGGCCTCTCTCACTCAATAATTTAATTACAGCCACAATGCGCCTCAAGACCTCCTTCCAATATTTTCCCTCTGCATCCCTCTGCCGCCTGAGCGAAGCATCCACTGTGCCCACATTCTTTGATCGGCGCAATAAATCCAGCATGCTGTGCCTGTGGTTTGCACTCTTCTCATGGTCTGAAGTTCGCTCAGGATGTCTCCAGTCAGAGAACCCAGACGTAAAAGCATTACATTGTGAGGATAGCAGTTTACAAGCAAAGCAGTAAACCATACCTGCTGATGGTGAGTAAATTACCCACTCTCTAGACACTACCTCGTTGTTTGGGAGGCAATAATGCAATAAATCATTGGTAAGTGATCGCGTTTTACTTCCAATACCGATGTCCCGCACAGATGCTGGGTATTTAGGCGCCCTATTCTGATAGGCCACAGGACCTTGAGAAACAGCAACTTCCCTGACGTGGTCCATGATAGCTCCCCATAGTTCAGGGTCCGTTGAGATGGTAAAATCCTCTGGTGGCGCCGGCGACTGCTGCACCCGATCCTCCGAACTACGTGTACTTATAATTCCATCAATCTCGTGAGCCCCATCATCCTCGCCGTTGCCTCCACTCTCCAGCACCTGGTTATCGCCTTTGCTCACATTAGCTGCTTCAGTCGTACCGGTTGAGGCATTAGTTTCGCTGCTGCTAGTGCCTTCTACTGGTGATGCTGATGTCTCGGTCTTTTCTTCATTTCGAAGAAAAAAACTTGATATCGCTGGTACTTTTTGAAGGGTGGCTATGTGTCGTGTTATTTTCTTTTTTTTTAGTTTATGTTTGGCACAACCGCTAAGCTGATGCTGCCAATCCATTTTTAATTTAATATTATAAATTGGCGGGTTCGACTCGGACTGGGGGGAGGGGGCAAATGCACTGTGACCTGACCCAATCGCAATTCTCTCTGTATATATTGTATCATTAACTGTTCATTTTGTATATGCATCTCTTCCAGCAAAATAATATATATATACAAAATATGAAACATATTTTAAAGTCTTGTCATTATCTTAATCACTTGGTGCCCCCCTATTGGTTGGTGCCCCAGGGCACTCGCCCAATCCCGTCTATGGATAATCCGGCCCTGATACCTGTCTCCAAGATCCAAACAAATCCACATACGAACCTCTCGCATACGAACACCATGAGTGTTGATCTATTTCCGCCGGCCGGAAACAAACAAACCTACTATTTTCGTTCCTACCCCTGATATTTATACTTGGCTAACCACACCCCCTTGATTCACAACTTTACTACCTTGATATCACCCGCTACATTAAGTTTTCTTTAAAACACATGATTGCTTTACTGTAAGTGTGTATGAAACACTTAGGTTAAAAGTTTGTAGATGCTCTGGGCCCGGTTTCCCGATAACGTTGTCTCTTAGCGAGCTACGAAGACTTGTAATGTATAACTTAACTAAAGATATACAATTACTAGGCGTGTTCCCCGAACTATACCTTAGAAAGCTGCTTAAGATATACCTTCTTACGTGCGACGTTACCCGGTGCTGTCCGTGGCGATGGTGCTGAATCTGCTGATATCGATGACTCGAGAATCAATTATTCTCTTGTCCAGGCGCTGTTTCACTGTTATATGCTAGAAAGTGGTGTTCTTTATAAAAGAAGCACTTCAGAAATAGTTGAAATTACATTTATTAGGACTATTGGATATTATAATAAATAATCCAAACTATAATAGCCTATAATAGCATAGCCTACATAAAATTGTATCATATATTGCTGCCACAATAACCATTTCAAAAATTTTACGTGCTTTCATCTCTTTCCCATTTTTGTTCGCTGAGGTGGAGCTGCGATGAAATATTATATTATATTATATTATATTACATAATATTATATTATGAAATAAACATAGGGTGGTGGTGGCGCAATGGATAAGACACATGCCTTTGGTGTGAGAGACCCGGGTTCGAATCCACTGTGAGACACCAATGTGTCCCTGAGCAAGACACTTAACCCCTAGTTGCTCCAGAGACGTGCGACCTCTGACATAGCAATTGTAAGTCGCTTTGTATAAAAGCGTCAGCTAAATGAATAAATGTAAATGTAAATGTAAATATTGTTCTTGTAAATACTTTCCAGCATTTCAGTAATAAAAGTTTACATCTTATGTACGGTGCTCGGCAGTGATCAAAAATAATTTAAACAGTGAATTTTCAATCTCTTCTTGTAAACTCAGAGATGTGGATTCAGACGGCAATTAAATTAGCACACGACCTGATTGTCAAAAAACAGTAGGTACTAATTTGGCCAGGGATTTTTAATCGGGTTGTGTGAGAAAAAACACTGATAGTATGGATTCGGACGGCACTAAAATCACCGACTTACCCCGTAACTGTTTAAAATACCGGACGAGCCCATGAGAAACAATATTAGCGTCCGAATAGGACTTAACTGACAGTAGCCTATGTTTTCACTGGCCTTTAAAAGCGCTCTTTTATTAAATTAATAATCTAATATATAATAATAATAATATAATTAAAATTCTAACAACAATCAGTGTGATTGACAATTTTATTATTTACATGAAAACACTTGAATTAGCCTAAATGAACTGTCTGTGTGTATTAAAACTTCAGAATTATTTTCATATAGACATGCAACAGTGATAAGGTAAAGCTAAGAGTGGTCCAGACCAACCTTACGAAAGTGTGACTTACAGAAGATATACTTAGCGTACGAACGTGTCGGGAATCGTGCCATAACGTTAAGAGAGAGGTTAAGGAATAGGTTAAGAACTACTTAGCGATAAGAACGTTTTGGGGAATCGGGCCCTGATTTCTAGGCCATGTATCTTGCGTAAACTGGAATAATTGTTTAACTGGAATTGCATCGTATTAGTTACATTAGCCGCTTTCCGACCGGAGGAACCTTTTCACAGTTCCTAGAACTATTGGCTAAAGTACCCGGATGTTCCTGCGGTGCGAACACGCCAACTAGGACCGATTTTAGTTCTAGGAACTCCATTTGGAGGAACTAATTTAGCTCCTACTTCAGAGTAGGGTCACAGTGTGTATTTGTTTGCTCTGGTGTTCTCAGCGCCATCACGCTGTCAAAATAAAAGTCGCAACAACAGGCATCACTCCCTTACCCCTCCTACCATTTCCTATGGCCACTTGGCCAGTGCAAATGCAAACAGCAAAACCAAGTTTGGGGGAGAGTAGTTCATAGAACTGTTTAGAAGTGGACAGTTCCTATAACTAAGTTCCTGTAACCA
Source organism: Leuciscus leuciscus (assembly GCF_965113295.1). Lineage (NCBI taxonomy): Eukaryota > Metazoa > Chordata > Actinopteri > Cypriniformes > Leuciscidae > Leuciscus > Leuciscus leuciscus. The sequence goes on from NC_138730.1 coordinate 1,419,833, forward strand.
GGGCTGGACTGGCCATCGGGCATACCGGGCACTTTCCCGGTGGGCCGACGTGCTTTTTGGGCCGATACATCTCATACTCATACATATTTTTATAATTTTAAAATTTTAAAATTTACGGCCCATAAAATTGGTACATCGGCGGCCCATTCGTTTTGTTTTGTTTTGCTTAATTGGCGGCGCTGGGTTTGTGCCTGTGTAATGCATTGGTCAAAAAAAGTCAGCGATAGTTATTTTTTTTCTGACAGACCGGCCCATGTAGATCAGTGACCCATTGGTCATTTCTTGATTGACACTGATCTGGCCCAATCACAACTTTAACCCTCTGGGGTCTAGTGATGTATGTCTCGAGACCGGTCTTGGTCTCGAGACCGGTCTCGAGACCACTTTTACGTGGTCTCGGTCTTGTCACGGCCTTGACGGTCTTTGGTCTTGGTCTTGTCTTGGTCTCGGACCTCTCGGTCTTGTCTAGGTCTCGCTGTCTCAGACCGACATAGTGGTCGAGGTATTTAGCAATACAATACTACAATATCCACGATGACACAACTTTCGATAATGCAACATTATTATCCGCAACGGAACGGATTGAAGCGCGCGTCCGAGTGAAAGTGTGGCGTGTGCGCGAGCCACACCAGAAAACACTTTATCCGCGCCACTGATCGCAGCGGCAACGAGCACTTTGATCACTTGATTTAAAAAACACATATCAGTGACATGATGGGTTTTAACTTCATTCAGGAGATTTTGGGTAACTGCACAACTGACAGATGACTTTGAGCGCACCACCACGGTGTGTGTGTGTGTGTAACCATAGCGACAAAACGACCAACTTTCGGATCCTGCACTTAAGCCTATAATTTCTTTTTAAAAAAATGTATTATGTATTTAAAAGTTGCAGAATGGATTCATTTGGAGACTCCGAAATCGGCAGAGATAGGCAGGCATTTGCTTAGATGAATTTGTGACTTTGATATATGTGTGTGTGTGTGTGTTGTTTGATTACAGTATTGTATTTAAGATGGTGTTAGACTAAATAAATGGTCTTTTAACTATCATATGCATATCTCCGTTGTGTTGACTAAACATTAGGCCTAATCCAAGTTTATAATTGTGTATCTTTAATTTGATGTTACGATTTCATCTACACATTAAGTATAATTTCAATTGGTTACATATTTCTCATTCTTTAGACAGTTTATGGAGGAGAAAGATGGTGTTGGAGGTGTTTGATGTTTTGTCAGATGAACCAGTCAGTACCAGTCATGTCAGTCCTCAACAGTACACAAAAGTTAAGGGAGTCTCAATCCTCTAATAGTGCAGTAACAGCCGTCATGCAATTGCTACACATAGTTGACCCAGTCTGCAAAAAACATTTATAGTGAGCTCACAGTCACACACATGACATGGTCTGTCTCTGTATTTTTCTGACTGTGTAGTTGAAGTAATACCGTCTAATATGTATTGAATGTAAACTGCGGCTGAACCCTAGTATGCTGCTGTTCTTGAATTCATACAAGTTGCTTAGCTTCAACACTAGTCTGTTTTTTTTCCCCCCTCCGGTCTCGACTTGGTCTCGGTCTTGGTCTTGACTTGGTCTTGGTCTTGACTTGGTCTGTCTTGGTCTTGGTCTTGTATTGGTCTCGATACCCTCTGGTCTTGGTAGTGTCTTGGTCTCGGTTTAGGCGGTCTTGACTACAAGTCTACTGGGGTCTGAGGTGTTTTTGGGGCCCTTGGGATGTTTTGACATGCCCTGACATTTGTGCTTTTTTTCAGTTATTTATAAACATGTTAATGGCAAAGGTGTAAATTCACTCTATATAGCACAAACAGGGCTACCATAATATGTGAGCATCATGTATGTAGATGTTTGTATTTTTAAGAGAATAATGTTTATGCGTGGTTATTGAAAAAAATTTAAATGAAAATTGCTGAAATAAGACCACAAAACTCATACTAAATATGTGTCCACAAGACTTTTGACTAATGGATGTTGTCGCTTCGAGTTCTGGCTTCAAAATTATGTGAAAATAGTATTGCTTTATCGTTCACATAAAACAATACATTGATTTAAATTGTGTAAGACAGGTTTTGCTTGGAAAGCCAATATGCAAGGGGGGCGTGAAGGAGGAGTGGTTTACACCTGAGAATACAATGTCCCACCCATTATGCGTAATGACTTGCATAATGAACCATTCATTCAGGTGTGACACTGACTGAGCCACAAGAATGAATGCAAGGACAAAAGATATATTTAGAAGAAGACTTATATTTACCATTTAAGATTTTGCTTACATCTATGTTTTGCTATTTTATTAAAAAGGTTACAATTACAACAATAATTACAATTTCAACAATATTTCAAGTGTACTCTTTCTTTGTAAAAAAATTATTATAGGCCTACATTTTATCATATGTATTCATTAGTTTGAATATAGCCAACATTGGAACAGCTAACATCTTAGTTGATGAATTTATTTTTGACAAAAAATTGTATATATATATATATATATATATATTAGAGGTGGGCATAGATTAATTTTTTTAATCTAGATTAATCTAGATTAATTTTGAAATTAATCTAGATTAATCTAGATTAAAATGGCTCATTTGAATTCTGCCGAAGGCATTCAGAATATGTGTGCTACCCAAATAATGACTATAAAAGTAAGTCTTTGAGAACGGGTTTCTCAAGCCAGGTGGCGCATTAGACCAGGGGCTCATCTCCTGTTTTCCAAAATGCATCACAAACTGCTTGAGAAAGCTGTTCTACTCATTGACTGTAAAAGGTTACTACTGTACTGTTACCGTCCGTAGGCAACATTAGGTAGGCCTATGTTATTATCAACTTCTATAGGCTATCAATTAGGGATGGGCGATATGGCCTAAAATCTATATTGTGATATACATTGCAGCCTCTTGCGATAACGATATACAGTATATTATAATAGAACCATTTCAGAACAGATTACACAGACCCATGCTTTTTTTTAAAGGGTGTATGTAGTTTTGAGAACATATATTGTGCAAAACTGTAAGTATACAACATAATTTTGCAGATAAATAAAATGTAAGTACACTAGCTGCAGAGACTTAAGTAGGTCTAATGTTTATTATGGCTTGGAGCTTATGAAACCCCAAATTTAAAATTAGAATATTGTCTAACTGATGTCTTTTCAGTTAAAAAGAAACACAACAACGATTCTTAAAATCGAGATTATGTGCTACACCACTAAGATATATTGGAATGGGAATAATACGCGCGCGCTGGTATTCAGTGATATCATGTTTCGTTTTGAATTTGAGGTGGTCGAACGGATTAGTCGTGTGTTAATTTACCGAACTGTTACCCCACACACTCTGTATATAGTTTGCTGCTGCTCGTCTGACGGCTTAAACCCGAACCAAGTCCAAATAATGGATGTTGCACCGATCTTTTTCACCAGCTTTCACTTTCAGCCGTGTTTACTTAAGATGACGACGAATATAACTTACTAACGCGCGATAAGAGTCTCACGTTAACGCCGATAACGGCCCACCACTAATATATATATATATATATATGAGCAGAAATTGCTAAACAAAAGCTTATTTGATGTGGCAGTATATTCTACAGTAAAAACTGTACCCAAATCTAGTCAACAAAATGTTCTTTCATATTTCGCCTGACTGTAACGTTGTTTTTATGAAATATTAGGGCATATAAATGTTAATTTGCAGTTTAATACGTTGCTTATACAAAGACATTTTATTTCAACATATTTCAGTCGATTTTTACTCATCTCAGTATAGCAAAGCATTTTACAAAGCCTGAACAAAGAGGAGAGTCAAAGTTTTTGTTTTTCAATCTGTTTTATTGTAATTCCTCTATGTGGAGGAACTAAATGTTCTAAATTTGCTCTAAGCAAATCAAATGTGAGCAAAATAAAAAAATAATCAGTCGGCTATAAACAAAACAATTGTGAGCGATAAATAAACAAAAGTAAAGGCAGGTATCTCACAGTAAATGCTTATGCCCTGTTGATGCGGGCTCTAAGCAAATCAAATGTGAGCAAAATAAACAAACCATGTCAACATCAGTCTCTGTTTTAAAAAGCTGTTCATTCATTCACACACAGAAACGCGATTCATATTTAAACAGTCTTTTTGCCAGCTGTAGTAGCTACACAACAGCACGCATCTGTGCGTTCATTCATTCACACATAGAAACGCGATTCATATTTAAACAGTATTTTTGCGTGTACAGACACTTGCGATTAGAACAAAGCAAATAGAACTGACCTATTCCTCAGCCGGATCCGTTTGCTCCTCGAAATGAAACTTCCAGAACTTCTGAGGTAAATTTTCCAGGATTATTATAAAATAGTATTATTCCTCACAGTGTCGTTAAGTACATGAGTCTGAAAGTGAACTCGCGGTGTGTTTTATCCAGCTGATGTGGGCGTTTCACAGGTCTGTATGGGATCGCCTCACATTTGCGTTTGAATAGCGCGCGCTCTCCGTGGGCGGAGTCACATTAAATTTAATGAGCTGAGATGAGAACGACTGACATCTCTCTCTTTTCATACATATTACATAAACTGTGAATATTTGTTTTTTATAAAAATTACTTCATTTCAAAGAAGAGAATTCAAGCTTCATGCCTGTGTGTCTGTATGCCTGTTTGACTGAGTATTCGCTGAGTTACAGTTCATTTTCAGACGCGTTTCAGAATGGACTACAATGACAGAGAGAAAGCAGAACTCGCATCATGTTTATTTTTCTTTATTTGGCGAAAAGCACAACACTTTGTTTTTATTGTGAGTATACACAAAAATAATACACACTTAACAGGATTGAGTGATGTAAAACACAAGTATGTAAGATCAAAATATTTGTTGTATTTTTCGTCTCTGTTGCACTGATAAACAAAAAACGAGCCTATCGCGCCGGCGCGACAGCCGACCTCAGGGGGTTAAACGAGTGAGCGAGCGTGCAGCAGTGTCAGTGTGTATCTGTCAAAATAGTCAGCGAGATGGAGAAGAAACGCAAGGAATGTGCAGAGAAATAGCGTGAAAAAATAGAAACAGGCCCTTAAAGCAGACACTGTAAAATGTGTCAAAATATATGCTTTCTGACCTTCATCAGCTCCAGTGGCAGATGATGATAGTGAGGAGGATCAGGAGAGAGATGAGAAAGTGTAGAGCCTGCGGTAAGCAGAACTACTTTCAAAACACTTAGGCTATGTCATGAGTGTAGGAACCCATCACCCAGTTACAGATTATTTCCACATCTGCATAGTTGACGATTACCGCAATTCACTAGAAATTAATTTTTTCCTTTATTTTTTAGTGCATTTGTTTTACAAAATATGGCTATTACTTTCATTGGATTAATATTATAACTATTATTATGTTATAATTATTGTTATATTATTATGCCCCCAAACCCCCCCTAGAAGGCCCGAGGTCCACCCACCACAGTTTCACCAAAAATCCTGTGGGAAACACGGGTATTGCTATGCCAATGCAGCTTATAGCTTGTCCATGGATTCATCACTGTGGAGTATAGTTCAACTGTATTAATAAATGTCAGATTTTTACTTATTTCATCTGTTAAAGGTGCTCTAAGTGATGCAACGCGTTTTTTAGGCCCAAACATTTTTTGTCACAGACAGCAAACATCTCCTCACTATCCGCTAGCTGCCTGTCCCCCGAACACACTGTAAAAAAACGCGGTCTCTCTAGACACCACAGGCTCCACAAACGGCAATAAAAACAAACTGGGCTCACCCGCACCACGAAACATAACAAACAGTGCTCCAGCCAATCACTGACAAGATGCATTGGAGGGTGGGGTTTGGGGGGTTAGTGCACGTACACATGAAGGGGGTGTGGAGGAGAGACGAGAGAGAAGCATGAAGAGGGAAGTTTGAATTATGGCCGACACACGACCAAAGAGACGACGTTTCGATGTACAAATTGCAAAGAAGAGGGACAAGGATAAGGGACAAGGATAAGGAACGTGTGAAGTCCCGAATTTACATCGGAAAAACCCTCGAAATGTGGCGAGAACTCCACCGGCAGAAGGGCTTCCAATCCGACATAGTTACTCTGTTTTTGCAGAACAGGTAAATCCATTTTTCTTTCTAAACTGACGTTCATGTTCGCCAAACCAACACAAGGATGTAATTAGCTAGAACTATGCAGTCAGCGTTAACTTTGGTGAATACAACATGTATGTTTCTAGCAGCTAGCGATCAATCTCTATTGTAAATGATCAAGCAAATTCACAGTAGGGCGACAATTTGTGTTAATGACTGTTTTCACCCACGGTTTGTTATGAATTTGAATGTTCATTTATAGGCTATTGACAACTTTGACTACATTTGTTTACGCCGCCGCCATTGTTTATGCTCACTGGGAAACGCGAAGCTAACGTTATCTTGCTATTATTGCGTCCTTTTATGGGCGCTATAGTTATAACCTCAAGTGGCGAAACGATTAAGATAATGTTTCTCTTTTTCTGCATTCTGTACTGCAATATATAAAAGCATTTATCTAACTTGGCGACATTACACATTGAATGAAGTATCAGTAAAACTTAACTTTGTTTGTAGTGACTATTTTGACTTTCCTTTATGCCGGAAGGGAGGGGAGGAGGGAGGAGACGGGATGAGGAGGAGGGAGGGTCTAGCTAGCCTCCGTTTTGTTTGACAACAATTCGAATGTCAACAAGAAGTTACGACTCCCTGATTCGCTTAGAGCACCTTTAACTCTCACTCGTTCCTATACTCACTCATTACATGGCATTAGTGGTTTTAAGGAATAGGAGTTGGTATTCATATATTTTAGGGCGTGCAAAGATAGGTGGTGTTTATGATCATATAGTGGGCCAGTCTGGGCCAAAATGCCAGGGCCGATTTTTTGTCCCAGTCCAGCCCTGCCTGTAACTACTTGGTCAGAAAGCGGCTATTAATGGTATAAGTTATCATCATCTTATATATCTATTTTGTAACTGTTTTAAGTGTAACCATAACCATATTTTGTCATTAAACCTTTTCAATTACAACTAATGTGCTAACTAGTTTTGATTTGGTATTGACTTTGAAGTGCTACATATTGCAATACAATATCGTCACTCTCTATAGCAACGCTCTCCCACATATTTAGCTATTGTAACTGCGCTTATTTCCGTCGTTGGTATAAGTGGCAGTGGGTGGAATAGACAAGAAATGTACAGTTTTCTACCATCTTGCTAATAACGTTTCTTTAGTCGTTCGGCAGTCTTGCAGTCTGAACCGCTGCTGGAAATCCACCCTTACACCTTATTCCGCCTCTCCCACTGTTAATACTTCACTCTTCCGCATTTTCTCATCCGACTTCCGCTAAACTGACACGGCACATCCGGTAGCTAGTTCAGTAGTTAGAAGATTGTTTATAGCTAGCCAAAACTTTAGCGAAATGACAAATAACGTTGGTACCGTAAATGTTTTAAATTGGGAGCACAGAGAAAACTTTGTACAATGATCAGATGGTCTCATATTGTCCCATCCATCGTCATTGTTAATGTGGGTAGACGATATGGAGAAGTGGCCAGATGTAACCTATGGGGACATATTTAACTACCGTAAAACTTCAAATAATAGCCCGGGCTTTTATTTTCCCAAATTGCCGAACTGCACCGGCTTGTATTTGAGACAGGCGTCTATATGAGACAGGCCTTTAATTTAGTGTTGAGATGTTGTTCATTGAGTGTAGGCCTAGAGATAACGATCCAAATAGCATAGGCTGATAGACGGAAAGCATGACAGTAGGAGGTTACCAAATCTGTGTTTGTGTTTAACAGATCAGTTAATGTAAGAATTAGCCTACTATATTTCTGTATGTCTAAAGGGGGTCGCACACCAGACGAGAAGCGCAGCACCACGTCTTTAAAATTCGAACACATTATTCTCTGAGTGTACATTGTCTCAGATCGTCGTTAATGTATATACTGACTTCACCCTGTGCTGCAATATACATTCAGTTTTACACTCATTTACAGAAATCAGCTGCGTGGATGAAAATTGCTGATGTTATCGGATTTTCAGGTGATATTCTCAATTCATTCAGTTAACGGACGCTCTGAGGTAAAGTGTTCAGACTGCAGACTTAGCAACGATTGTATTTAATTGTACAGTACAATCATAACATAGCACAGACATGATATTAATTCCATAATATCCTTAAACATAACAATATTGCTGGCCATAAACTGAGAAAGTGCGTGTCCGGTGTGCGATACCTCGAGTTGTCATAGACGCGGCGCGGCGCTGCGCTTCTCGTACGGTGTGCAATCATGTGATACAAAAGGACCCTATTCATCACTATCATCATCACCGCGATCCTCAACTACAAGTTCATTCCGAATTCCTCCTCCTCGTCGCTCTCCTCCACTTCTCCCTCTCCGGCCTCCGCTAACTCTGCCGGCTTTGCTTGCGCTAACAGATGCGCAGGGCTCTCTTGCGTCCGCAATCTGCTCCATAGAACTGGCTTAAACAGACGATCTGACGGGTTTTAGAAAATTAAATACAACTCGAAACTAAAAAACAGACCAGGGGCCTCATTTATAACTGTTGCGTACACACAGAACAGGCCCTGAGAGAGGCAGACGACACTTCCGACGCATAAGATGTGATTTATAAAAACAAACTTGACGGGAAAATTTGTGCACCTGCACGCAAACTGTGACCCATGTGTACGAACGTTTTGGAGATGGAGCAGTTTGGCGACACCGATGGTGAGCTGGAGTTAAGTGTCTTTTTGGTCGCTTTTAGACAGAAAATCTAAAGAAAATTAAACATATACAGAAAGATAATACAAATATAATTTCACTCACCAAGCCTGTCACTTGAAGCAAATATCCATCCCTTCTTAAAGGTCCGCGCCAGCGAGTGCGTCTGGCCGTTTAGTGAAACTGACGCAAATAACAGTTTAAATAAATAAAATAATGATTTAAATTATGTTTTACTTCTGATATATATGGAAGCTTATGGGTAGCAATATTCAATTTGAAATGTAATATGCAAAATGACAATGCAATATGTACAATGGCAATGCATTTCTGTATTTCAATTTTAATTTTCCCATACATTTGTGCAACGTTTGGTGCAAAATGAAAATGAAAATTCAATTATAAATTTACATTTGCCATTTCATACACTAGTTTTAATATGTAATTTGAATCCATATTTTAACGCTTTATAAGTTGCATAATTAAAATTAAAATGTATTACAGAAATGATTAGATATGTTTAACATGTTCAAGCAAAAACTGTGGCAAAATTGTAATTTAAATGTTATTTTTTCTTAATTGCATTTACACTCACAGTTAAGACACTTGCAATTGCATTTCCATTAAAGGGTCATGAAACCCCCCTCTTTCAGCTCAAGTCTAGCTCACAATCTTTTTGAAAAATGCAACTTAAATGGGCGTGGTGGCTGTGAGAAGAAGGGAGGGGAGTGGGTGTGGTCAAAGCCAGTGGCCCATGCATGCATATCGACTGTCAACAGTGGTAAAACGTGAGGAAATGCTAGATTTTTTTATAGCTGGCAAAGTTAAAGTCTAATGAAATACACTGACACCTTATGTTTGTCCTTTCAAAAGTAACTGAATGCCCTGCTACACATATTAGCCTACTACAGTAATCATAATTGTATTTAAAACATATAAATGTACATGCATATGTATAATTATGCCATTATAAAATATATATTTGTTTATAAGCACACTATAAATGCATATATTTGAAAATAATAAATTTTCCGCTTAAAAAAACCCAAAAACGTTCCGTACATAGCCTAGATCTACGCGCCCCCTGAACCGATAATAAAGATGGACAGTCACATAGAAATTTGCACAAACTAAGCATACGTTCCATACAATTGAGGTATTATCGAAATATCTAAATTTTAATAATGAGTGATTATTTAACAAAAGGCAAGTAAAACGGTAAGGGTTACATTTTAGACACACACACACACACACACACACACACACACACCTCTGAAGCGATAGAAAAGTCCTCGGGACCGCATCACTCGCAAGACGAAACCTGCATTGGTGTTACAAGGCTGAAGTCCACCATTCTCCAGTTGAATGGTTGCTACACCATATAGATGTGTCCGTGGTTGATGGCCAACCAACCGCCCACAGCCAGAGTCTAGCCCTGGCAGCATCGCGGGGAAAGATGCACTGGAACTTTTGCACCACGAAAACAAACGCGCTCTCTCATCTACTACACGACAGTTTGACATGTCTGTCATTGGAAAGTTCCACGTGGTGTCATGAATAATTAAGAGGCACGTGTCTTCTCATTGGATAAGAAAACTCAGTCATGAATAATTATGAGACACCGATGAGTCATCAAAGTACTATAGTGCTCTGCCACGTCACAGCCTGTGACGTGGACACGATGAAGATTTTAAACCCGGAAGACGAAAATAGCGGAAAAAAACATTTTCCCCCTACTATTAAATCTAACAGATGCTAACATTGTCTTCAATGGTGTTCAACACACATACCTCTGTTAAAATCTCAGAAAATGTGGTTTAGGGTTTCATGACCCTTTAAGTGTCACGCAATGAATGTAGCAAAATTCAATGTGCAATTTGAAAATGCATTCTGAGCCGATCACGTGCCCGCCCCGCCCTGTCAATCACTGCGTGAAGGCGGGGCAACAGGTAAACATACGCTATGGTGCGTATTTTGAGGTGTTGGAAGGAAACACGGCGGCGACAGATCCAGATCTGATACGAGCGTTAAATTCACTAGCAGATGAAGTGGAGCGTGGACAGAGAAATGGTAGTGTTTCCGAAGATTATTACGTGCCTGCAGGTGATAGAACCAGTACGATGTTGGACCGTCTGGGTCTGGGAGAATGTTCTGCCTATCAAGCGTCGACACCCATGTCAACATTCTTCTGCGCTGCTGTTGTCTGATGCTGGACTGTGTTGATGGTTTTGTTTTGTATAAAATATTATCATTGTCTGATAGGCTACATGCTTATCTTTATGATTAGCCTACTATTAACTGTAATACCCAATAATGTTGGAGATCCTATAGTTTTTCCTTACAAATGCATAGGCCTATTACTCTGAGATCACATAAGCTCCGTTGGTATTCGGTATTAATAGCTACCGAAAAATGACTGTAATGTTCAATAAAGTGACGAATGTGATGTGTGACCATCTCTGTTTATTCAGCTGTATAATCATAAAATATGAGGCAGACATGCGAGTCCCTTTCCATTCTATAAAGCATATTGATAAGGTAACTGTTATTAATACATATGTAGGCTACATGGTCACGGAATCTGACGGGTCAAATTCATCGACCTAGCCTTTTTTGGGTGAATGTGGAGAAGGTCGATTCAGTGTCTAATATTTTAAACAACAAAGCAGCACACGAAACTTTAACCGGCACAAACAAACGAGACTATTTTGGGTGAATGTGGAGCAGGTAGGGGGGCTGAGTGACCTCAGAATGACCAATAAATATTATTTTAATATTTAAGAAACCGAAGCAGCACAAAATAAACGTTTATCGCGCGCAAACAAACATATGAGTCCACTCTATTTTGGGTGAATGTGGACTAGTTTGCCGACGTTTTGCATTGGGTTGGGGGCGGGGCCAACTTCACGCAGTGATTGACAGGGCGGGACGGGCACGTGATCGGCTCAGAATGCATTTTCAAATTGCACATTGAATTTTGCTACATTCATTGCGTGACACTTAATGGAAATGCAATTGCAAGTGTCTTAACTGTGAGTGTAAATGCAATTAAGAAAAAATAACATTTAAATTACAATTTTGCCACAGTTTTTGCTTGAACATGTTAAACATATCTAATCATTTCTGTAATACATTTGAATTTTAATCATGCAACTTATAAAGCGTTAAAATATGGATTCAAATTACATATGAAAACTACTGTATGAAATGGCAAATGTAAATTTATAATTGGATTTTCATTTTCATTTTGCACCAAACGTTGCACAAATGTATGGGAAAATTAAAATTGAAATACAGAAATGCATTGCCATTTTACATATTGCATTGTCATTTTGCATATTACATTTCAAATTGAATATTGCTACCCATAAGCTTCCATAGATATAAACATTTAGATTAAATATGCCATTCAAATTAATGGAGTTAAACACTTAAACATGAAATCATTATGAGAAGTTACAACATTTTTTATATTCAATCAATAGAAATATTTGTAGTGGATGCGCTGCTTCTGAACACTTTTCCTGTGTCATGTTGTGTTTTAATGTTTTAACCACAGAGATAATTGCTTATCATGATAATACCAGATTGTCTGAGAAAATAGTTTCGTGCAAATAATGCCCAAGGCCTATCTGTTTCCATTAAAAATATAAATCAATTAAAAATACAATTCGGCCAGTGGAAAAGCGAAAAACTTTCTCTGAAATGTATTTTACACTATTTGATTTATTTATTCAAAAACAAGGCAAGGATAGGCAACTACTTGATTTTTATTAATGTAATGTGTCTTGTACCGTTAAACGTTATCACGTGGATGAATAATCATATGCAAATGATATGCAGATGAGGATCTGCATAGTAAAACTAGGCGTTGTAAGCTCCATATATGGTTATTTCGGGGAGGAGACGCATGTGCGCACAATCTTCCGCTGACTGGGATTTATAAAGTGAATCTTGCGCAGGTTCTGGCGTACGAACGGTTTTATAAGTCTGAATATTTTTTTGCGTACGCCATTTTTGGCTTTCGGGCGCACGTACACTTTTAGTAAGGTTCCTACTCACAGTTTTATAAATCAGACCCCAGGCCTCTATTTGAGACTGGCCTTTATTTATCCAAACCTGTAGACACACCAGGCGTGTAAAAGAGACAGGCGTCTATTTGGGACTCGGCTATTATTTGAAGTTTTACGGTACTTCGTCCTGTCTAGGGTTGGGTACCGAAACCCGGTACTTATATGGAACCTGTACCCAGGTAACGGTGTGTAACCGGACCCAATCAAAATGCAGATTTTGGTGCCTCATTTCGGTGCCACTTAAATGCCTCAGCTCGTCAGCTGTCGGTTGAAATATTTGCCATCTGGTTCTCCGAAACGGACGTAAGAAGCATAATCAGTATGTAATCGCTAGTTAACCATTCGATGCGTACGATCGTTCACACCGCTGTGATTAGAACGTTCAGATCGCGTTATCATCAATTTCTAAATTCAAATCTGCGTTCGCGCGTTGGCTGGCGCTAAGCCACAGAGAGACGCGCTCAGCGCTGTCATATATCACAACTATTCAGTGTTTTCAACCACATAAAGTTTATTTTAGGTTTCAGACATTTAAATACACATAAGGACTAACAAAACAATACATTTATAGTTTGTAAAATAGATACACAAGCAGGCAATCAAAGTTTGTTTTGTTCCGCGCGTCATGTTTAGCGTGAAAAGTCGATGTCTCTACAACAGACCGGCGTACATCTAATCCCGATGAGCGCTCCTTGTCACAGTTGTAAACATGACGTCGTTCTTCTTCCACGAGGGGTTTCGCGTCACGGATTCTAAAATAACGCTCACCTTGTGCAGGACATGCAATAAGTCAGGAGAGGTGTCGTATTTTGCCAGAGACGGCAAAAATGTGGTCATATTTTTGCAAAAGAAATGCTGAAATGTAAAGCTGGTTTTTAGCAAACCAAGAATACAGACTACTTAGCTGTTAGTACTGTAACTGTTTTTTAGTGTTATTTAGTGTTCAATTATTGTAGTTGGGTTAGGTGTCTTAGGTTTTATTGTGGATTTGTTGTGTTTTCTATTTAGGCTACTTATTTCAATACATTTAAGCATACTTAAATTTGAAAATATTGTTCGATTTTAAGAATTTTCTGTTTTATTATTTTTCAATAAAAAGACGTTCTTTAAGGCGAGACACTACAGGTGAATAGGGTAACATTTTAAAATAATAGATATCACCATGAAACTTCCTCAGTTCATTACTTACACAAGGTCATACAAAAAATGTTTTACAAGTTTTTGAAATTTTTATGTTTAATTATGCAAATTAGGTATTATCTCATTAAATATGTGCAATTTTACATATTTTTTCAGTAGATATATCTGAAAATATGATAAAGCCAGACGCAAAATTATTTTTTCATTTTGATTACACACAAGATGACAAAAGATGTTCAGAGGGATTTCAGGATATATGCTTTCATTACCTAGGAAATCAAAATATACTGTCCATAGCCTTAAAATATCGATTTTTCGAATTTTTTAAAATTAAAATGTCACATAAATCAGGCCAGGAATGATTTATTAACAAATCCCTCTGAACAGATCTTCAGAATACTGCTAAGTGTATAACTGGAAAGTTTGGTGTACATAGGTGCTACATAGGCTGAGATGTTTCTACTGGAGAATGACAAAAAAACGCAAAAAAATTATTTTGAGAAAACGGCAGTTAAAGATTTAAATAGCTCTAAATGAGATTTCGTCGTTAGCTTTAAATCCCCCTTTGGACATTCACGATTGGTTACTGATAGAAAGGAAATGCCCATATTTGGTTTACATAGCGTTGTGCAGGAGACTCAGAGCTTTACAACGATCCCGGACATGACAGACTTCAGTGAACAGACGGAGCTCGGCATGTCGCGATGGAATACTAACTTCCTGGTAAATTCGGGAGAAACTTACTGCCGCAAGTAAACAAAATGTAATAAAATAAACATTGTAATGTATATTTTCAGCGTTTTCTTTATAGCAGCTTGAAATAATACATATTGAAGGAGTAAACTCGGCCAAAATCTCAAAACTGACCACTGCATGAAAAATCGATGTTTTTGCCTGCCGTGTCTCGCCTTAAGGTCATTCACCATCGTTTTGAGGCTTTTTTTATTTATTTTTAAGTATCGATTTAGGCACCGGTACCGTTTTAAAAGTATCGATTTGGCACCGGTATCGAAAAAAAACGATACCCAACCCTAGTCCTGTCAGAAGGAGTTGATGGAGCAGCAATGAAAAATTATAAAAGTACTGAGGCCTATCAATATTTACACAGTGGGAAAGTGGGTCGTGATTTCGTCTTTTTAAAGCAAATGTGACCCCAGCCAGTCGAGCAGTCCAAACCACTCTGCGTGGGGCTAGTTAGTCACCAGGGACCAGTGGAGACTACTGGATGCTCGTGCATCGCTGCTTTGGGAAGGTCCTGTAGCCACGCAGACTCTATATTATGGAAGGTAAGACTATCACACACATTATTAGTATTTATTATTCATGATAATATCTTGCAACGTTCATGTGGTTAACATAAGTATGTTATAAATGTATTTAGTTAAGTATATTAACATGTGTTTGTGACATATACACAGCTGATGACCATCGGCAGGCTAAGTATATTGTCAAATCTCTTAATTGTACAGTGGAGTAAGGTAAGTGAATGGAGTCCAGGTAAGTACAGTGCATGTGTAAATATGCAATTTGATTTTCTGATCATATTTTACCAATTCCAAACCACATCAATCTTAATAACTACTATTAATTGTGTATTTTAGATGTGCATAATTATTAAGCAGGTTTTCTTTATGCACATCTGAATATAAGGCGTTTTACACTTCCAGCCTGAACAATTATATATCACTTATAAATAATTAAAAACAAAATGAATGCTAATTATTAAGGTTGATGTGGTTTGGAATTGGTAAAATATGCTAGGAAAAAAATTTGCACGCACTGAATATGCAAAAGGTAAGGTAAAGGTAAATGTGGTAGGCATACTGGTGTAGGACGGTGTCACGGTTGGTAAATCCGCTGTCTCATTCTAGTCTAGTGTGTTGGTGTGTGTGTGGGTGTGTCTCGTCACGTTCATTGTTTCGAGTGGGCGTGGCCGCCCATCATCCTGATCAGCGGCAGCTGTATGTCATCTAGCAGCCTATTTAATGCCCTCTCTCCTGTCTCATGTTGTCAGATTGTTGTTTGAGTATCCCGTCCTCGTGCCTGTTCCTGTTCCTTCGTGTTTCCTGTGTACTGGATTTTGGATTACTTCACCTCTGATCTCACCAAAGACTTATCACGGATTCACCATCAACTTCACGCTGCACTTGGGATTTTGCCTGTCTCAGTCCCTGCGTCACACTCTCCTGCTGGCTGTGTTCCTGATCCTCAACTCTCCCCAGAGAAGTGCCTGCTGTTCGTGCTGGAACATTTATTGCATCGATCTTTCTTTGCCCTTGAGTATTTGTTATCTAATAAATACATCTTGCACTTGCATTTGCTTCCGTCCAGTTTATCGTTACAGAATGATCTGACCAACCATGGAAGCAGCAAGCGCGGCAACATTTAAGGATTTCGTTGACCACAGCAACGCCAGGATGGATCAGCAGCAGGAGACTATATCTAACAACGGACGCGCTCGTGACGCAGGTGTCCGGGCTCACCCAGCAGATCCAACTTCTTAACGCTCCCACTGTGCCGCCCACACCGCCCGTTCCCCCTGTCATACCGGAGATAGGACATCGTCCAGAGCCACGTCTACCTGTTCCTGAGAGCTATGCTGGTGAGCCTAATATTTGTAGAGCGTTTCTCACCAAGTGTTCTATGCACTTTTCGCTACAGCCGAAGACGTTCGAGACTGAGGAATCGAAGGTGGCATTCGTCCTAACATTACTGAAGGGAAGAGCAGCTCTGTGGGGAACGGCGGTGTGGGAGAACCAAGACCAATGCTGCGCCTCGTTCCGCGCACTAGCCGCCGAGATGAAGAGTCTTCGACCGGGCGGTAGCAGGCAAGGAGGCTGCCAGAAGACTAGCCGACCTAAGACAAGGAAGCTCCTCGGTGGCAGATCATTCTATCGAGTTTCGCACTCTGGCGGCTGAGTGCAAGTGGAACGAGGAGGCACAGTGGGATATGTTCCTGCATGGGCTGGCCGACCGTGTTCAAAGGGAGATGTACATGCTCGACCTGCCTCCTCGCCTCAACGGGCTCATCGATCTGGCGCTGCGGGTGGACAGCCGCATCAACCAGTTGGACCAACATGTTCACTCCATTCGTACCCACGGAGGCACCGGACCTCGAGACGGCGATGAGGAGAACACGGTCGGTCACATCAACGATCACGAGCCCATGCAGGTGGGGAGAGCCCGGCTTTCCCGGGAGGAGAGGGAGAGGCGGAGATCCCATGGACTCTGCCTTCACTGTGGTGGCCGCGGACATTTTCTACACTCGTGCCCGGTAAAAGAGCAAGCCTGATAGTAAAGTTGAGGCTACTATCGGGTGGGATCTCCGCCGGAAAGTCCTCACCATCTACCCTCCTTCCGGTAAGACTGAGATGGGCCAACAACAAGACACACACCTGCCAAGCACTTGTGGATTCCGGGGCCGAGGGGAACTTCATGGACATTCACCTGGCACACGAATTACACCTCCCCATCTCGTCTCTTCCTCACCAGATCTCGGTCAGTGCTCTTAACGGTCAACAACTTCCCAACATTTCGCTCTACACTAGTCCCATAACCCTCATCACCTCCGGCAACCATACAGAAACTATTCCCTTCCTCCTCATGGATTCCCCGGTTGCACCTATCGTGTTGGGGCACCCTTGGCTGGTGAAGCACAATCCTTGTGTGGACTGGGGTTCCAATTCTGTGTCTATGTGGAGTGAGCCCTGCCATGGGTCCTGTCTTGTCTCTGCGTGTCCGTCTGTATCTGTTTCTGTGTTACAGGAGAAGGCAGTGGATTTGTCAAACGTGCCCGTGGAGTATCTGGACCTGAAGGAAGTGTTCAGTAAGTCTCGGGCTGCTTCTCTTCCTCCGCATCGTCCCTATGACTGTGCTATAGATCTAGTGACAGGTAAGTCTCCGTCTAAGGGCAAACTTTACTCTCTTTCTGTCCCTGAGAGGGAGGCCATGGAGAAATATATTTCTGATTCTTTAGCAGCCGGATTCATCCAACCTTCCTCTTCTCCTACGGGGGCGGGGTTTTTTTTGTGGGTAAGAAGGACGGCTCTCTGCGACCTTGTATTGATTACCGAGAGCTGAACAACATCACGGTAAAGAATACTTATCCTTTGCCGTTGATGTCTTCAGCTTTCGAGAGGTTGCAGGGAGCATCCAGCTTCACAAAATTGGATTTACCTAACGCTTCATTTGGTTCGCATCAGGAAGGGGGATGAATGGAAAACCGCGTTCAACACCCCCAAGGGGCACTTTGAATATTTGGTTATGCCTTTCGGGCTTTCCAACTCCCCAGCGGTTTTCCAGGCACTCGTCAATGACGTGTTGAGAGACATGGTAGATCAGTTCATATATGTTTACCTGGATAACATTGATTTTTTTCTTCGTCTCTCCAGGAACACGTTCAACACGTCAGACGAGTGCATCAGAGGTTGCTAGAGAATGGGCTTTTTGTCAAGGCGGAGAAATGCGATTTTCATGCACAGTCTGTTTCCTTCCTAGGTTACATCGTCTCTTCTGAGGGAGTGCGCATGAATCCTGACAAGGTTAGAGCTGTGATAGATTGGCCAAGTCCAGATTCCCGTAAGGCCCTACAGCGGTTTCTGGGGTTCGCCAACTTCTATCGGCATTTCATTCACAACTTCAGCCAACTAGCCACACCTCTGACTGCCTTGACCTCCCCCAGAACGACGTTCAGGTGGTCAGATACAGCTGAGGCTGTATTTGCTAACCTCAAGAGCCGCCTCGTTTCAGCTCCCATCTTAATCGCCCCTGATCCCACACGTCAGTTCGTGGTGGAGGTCGACGCGTCAGAGGTGGGGGTAGGTGCAGTTCTTTCCCAACGCGCTTCCTCAGATGACAAGATGCACCCTTGCACGTTTTTCTCCCACCGTTTATCACCTGCCGAACGTAACTATGACATTGGTAACAGAGTTGTTGGCCGTCAAGTTAGCGTTGGAGGAGTGGCGTCATTGGTTAGAGGGGTCGGGGGTACCTTTTATCGTTTGGACCGATCATAAGAACCTTGAATATATTAGATCTGCCAAAAGACTCAACTCCAGGCAGGCTCGGTGGGCACTTTTTTTCGGACGTTTTGACTTTACTCTCTCGTACCGCCCGGGTTCCAAAAACATCAAACCCGATTCCTTATCTCGTATTTTTGATCCATCCGAACGCCCGGTTACTCCCGAGTGCATTTTACCAGAGAAAGTAGTTATCTCCACACTCGTATGGGAGGTCGAATCGAAGGTCAAGACGGCCTTAGAAGGGGTAACGCCTCCGCCCGGTTGCCCACCGAATCGGTTGTTTGTTCCGGAGGGGTTACGGTCCGACGTCATTCGATGGGGTCATTGCTCCAACGTGGCTTGTCATCCAGGGGTAAGTCGCACTAGTCACTTAGTAAAGCAACGGTTTTGGTGGCCATTAATGGCGCGCGACATTCACGATTTTGTTTTGGCTTGCTCGGTTTGTGCTGTTGGTAAGCCGTCTAACCGACCTCCTGATGGGTTACTCCGACCGCTGTCTGTCCCTTCGAGACCCTGGTCCCACATTGTGCTAGATTTTGTCACCGCCCTCCCGCCCTCTAAGGGCATGACGGTTGTTTTAACCGTAGTGGACCGGTTCTCGAAGGCGGCACATTTCATTCCCTTGCCCAAATTACCTTCAGCCAAGGAGACAGCGGTTACTGTAATTGATCACGTCTTTCGGTTACATGGCCTCCCGGTGGACGTGGTTTCGGACAGGGGTTCTCAGTTTGTGTCCAAATTCTGGCAAGAATTTTGTAGATTATTAGGAGCTACAGTCAGTCTGTCTTCGGGTTATCATCCCCAGAGCAACGGTCAGTCCGAGCGAGCCAACCAGGATTTAGAGAGAATGTTGCGATGTTTGGTTTCCAAAAATCCTTCATCCTTGAGCCAACAACTTTCTATGGTGGAGTACGCCCATAACTCGCTACCAGTGTCATCTACGGGCCTCTCTCCGTTTAAGTGTAGTTTAGGGTACCAGCCACCTATTTTTCCGAGCCTGGAATCCGAAGTCGCGGTCTCCTCCGCTCACGCCTTCGTCCAGAGGTGTCACCGCACTTGGACTAGAGCCCGCGAGACTCTACTCCAGGTGGGGGCGCGCACCAAGGCCAAAGCCGATCGCCACCGGTCTAGGCCACCCGTATACGTCGCTGGTCAAAAAGTGTGGCTTTCTACTAAGAACATTCCTCTCCGCTCCGTTTCTAATAAACTTGCTCCTAAATTTATTGGCCCGTTTACTATCACCAAGATTATTAGTCCGGTGACAGTCCGCCTCAACCTTCCTCCAGCGTACAGGAGAATTCATCCCGCCTTTCACGTTTCTAGAATTAAACCCGTGTTTCATTCTCATCTTAATCCGCCTGCCCCGGTTCCTCCCCCGCCGCGACTCGTAGATGGGGAACCTACATATTCGGTACATCGTATTCTGGACTCGAGACGGAGGGGACGCGGATTCCAGTATTTGGTGGACTGGGAAGGTTATGGTCCGGAGGAGAGGAGTTGGGTGCCTGCTCGAGACATCCTGGATCACTCCCTCATCGATGACTACAATCGACAGGTAGGGTCGTCTGGGAACGCCAGGAGGCGTTCCTAGGAGGGAGGGTACTGTCACGGTTGGTAAATCCGCTGTCTCATTCTAGTCTAGTGTGTTGGTGTGTGTGTGGGTGTGTCTCGTCACATTCATTGTTTCGAGTGGGCGTGGCCGCCCATCATCCTGATCAGCGGCAGCTGTATGTCATCTAGCAGCCTATTTAATGCCCTCTCTCCTGTTGTCAGATCGTTGTTTGAGTATCCCGTCCTCGTGCTTGTTCCTGTTCCTTCGTGTTTCCTGTGTACTGGATTTTGGATTACTTCACCTCTGATCTCACCACGGATTTATCACGGATTCACCATCACCTTCACGCTGCACTTGGGATTTTGCCTGTCTCAGTCCCTGCGTCACATTCTCCTGCTGGCTGTGTTCCTGATCCTCAACTCTCCCCAGAGAAGTGCCTGCCGTTCGCGCTGGAACATTTATTGCATCGATCTGTCTTTACCCTTGAGTATTTGTTATCTAATAAATACATCTTGCACTTGCATTTGCTTCCGTCCAGTTTATCGTTACAGACGGTCAGTGAGTTGGCTAAACAAGCAGCAAAAAACTGGAAAAACTTCAAAAATGTCCATGGAAATATTCACGTTTATTCAGGATGCCACAAATTCCCAAAAAGGTGCAACACAGTCCAAAGCAAAATGTCCAAGTTTAAATTCTGCAGGAAAACAAACTAACAAAAGGAATTTGTTCAAAGTACAACTCAAAACAAAACAACAAACAAAACAAACTCAAGGGAAAAATAAGTTACACAGTTGGCTACTGATCCAACCAAACACCCCTTTGTTTTCTTTCCAAACATTTCATCTGTTCTTTTATAGTTTTGATCTCCTCCTTCATTTTCAAACTGACCAATCGTAACTCTTCATCAGTTATTAACTATACGTTTCATAGTTCACAAAGTATTGTCAACCTTACCAACTATACATTGATAATGTCTCTTTTTTTCCCCAGTTACATTACCACTTAGAAAACAATACAAACACATAAACATTCATGAGCTTTGGGTCTAAATGCTCTTAATAGACCAACTCCTCCCCTTCAGGATGACATATAATAGGTTTCCTGTTTGCGGCCTCTCCTACTAGGCATTTCCATTCTTAATCTGAATCTTTATGTTCCACTTTGATAACAGTCACCAAGGAATGTGCACCTTTCATGTGACTGCCACTAGAGTAACACAAACACACAATAAAGATCTCACAAAACTGTTTAGTGTGGTTCTTTAAGTTTGGCACATTTGTGCCACATCACACATACATTAAGTGTAACATTAAGTCTAATTACGCTATCACCTGATATAAGGAATAAGTTAGGTAAACATTAAGTGTAATAATAATGAATGATTTTTAAATAAGACAACTGTGAAAGTTTTTAAATATCTTTTAACAGGGTCTCCACTGGGCATTAAAAAGCATTAACCCTCTGAGGTCTGAGCTGTTTTCTGGGCCCTGGAGGTGTTCTGACATGCTCTGACATTTGTGTTTTTTTCTGTTACTAGTGACATTTTCATGGCTAAAGTCTAATTACACTGTATTCAGCACAAACTCTGCTACAATAATATATCAGCAGCATGTATGTAAAAGTTTGTAGTTTTGAGATAATGACATTTATGCGTGGTTTGTGAAAATACAAAAAAAAATTCTCACTGAAATAAGGCCATGAAACCCATACTGATTATTTCTTCACAAGACTTTTGAAAATTGTATGACATAGCCTAGAATAGTTGCTCCAAAACTATGTGAAAATCACCCTGACTGCTCATTCAGATAAGACAATATATTGATTTAAAATTT
This sequence comes from Leuciscus leuciscus, assembly GCF_965113295.1. Classification (NCBI taxonomy): domain Eukaryota; kingdom Metazoa; phylum Chordata; class Actinopteri; order Cypriniformes; family Leuciscidae; genus Leuciscus; species Leuciscus leuciscus. The sequence goes on from NC_138730.1 coordinate 1,442,199, forward strand.
CTATGACGTGTTTTGTGTGACAAAGCCTTATGCGAAGAGGCGTGATCATCTCATGAATATGTAAGCCTTCAACACCTGAGAAAGACAAAGACACTCCCCTAACTGCCCTATTAGGAGCGATCAGGCCCTGTCATTCAGAGCAACCTTGCACAAAGAATGAGGAGATTTAAAAAAGAATGGCTTTTAGATTGTTTGGATTTATTTACAACACAACACAATCCAAAAATACAAATGACAAAAGAGCCCATTGAAAACAATGATCCAAAGACAGAGACCTTTGTGCCATTCCTAAAAACATTGTACATACCTTTCATTTCCAAGGTGTTTGATTTTCACTTTACCATGTTCATGTACAGAGACTCATGTGAATGTTGAAGTCAGCAGGACTCAGTTGCATCTGGTCCCTGAAAGAAAAAAAAAAGAAAAAACTGTGAACATACTGATATCAAGAGAAACTATAGGGCTGCACGATTTTGGGAATAGATTTTAGATTTTTCTGGTTAAAATTTCTTTTTAAAATTCACAGAATACACACACACACACACACACGTTTCCAACAATATATAATGAACACCAGGTTTGTTGTGCCTTGTAGGCATAGGCTACGCAGTGCTGCATAAAATAATAATAACAATAAATTAAATCTTCCAAAAGATTTCAATAACAACTACGCTAGAGAAAAATATATTGATTATCATATGTTACTTCAAATGTTTCCATTCGTTATGATGATATGAAATGAGATAATAGTAAAAACATAAAGCCTAATGTTTGGTGCATTTTTCCTTTCAAATGCAATCGCGCTCCAAAATATGATACATTAAAACCCACAGCGCGCTCCAAAATATGATACATTCAAACGCCATCGCGCTCCAAAATATTAAACATTATGGTTATGCATATCTATGTTTGAGCAGATATCCACAAACAGTATTTAACAGGAAACACGGGTCTAAATAGTATAATATTCACCATATATCTAGCAACAGTTCAACTGCAATGTGAAGTTTATGCAACAATACCATAAACTAATAAGTAAGAATTTCTTACCTTACATCTTTCTTGTCTTCAAATTGTGTTCTTCTTCTTCTGAGGTAAATCCAATGTAAGCTCACGGCGCGTCTTTCAAACTCGACGAAAAGCAGAGACTTGTGAAGTGTTTTGGTGTTTTGTGTTTGAGGTAACGAGGGCGTTCGCGTTCCATGTGGAGATTTGCATGTGAATCTCTTTTGCGCGAGTGGGCGTGTCGAATTAAAAGTAATTAGCAAGCGTTTGAGATACTGGACATCCTGTTGGTTTTATACAAATTACTTAAACAGAGAATATTTGTTTTCAGTTTGAATCCGATCATTTAAAAGTACACACTTAAATGTGTATAAAGGTATATGGCTCATAAATGTGTGAGAAGTATTCGCTAAGTTTTGTTTCAGTTTATAGACGTGCTCAAGAAAAAAAAGTTCACTGCGACGTGTTCAAAAGCCCTGTTTATTTTCTTTATTTTACAAAAGCACAATGTTTTGATTTGATTGTAAGTGGACACACCCATATGAAAAAAACCTGCATGGTTCATATATGGCAACCATATATCTTCCTTACTTAAATCAGCCAGAATTACCTTCTGTGTTTCATATAAGGCCAATATATGTCATATACAAAATCAGACCGATTATGGCCCATTTCATACTAAATAGCACACATATAACTTATAGGGGATTTTTGCGTCATATATGAATACTGATAAAAGACTTATATGAGTTTTACATGAAAAAAGTATGCAAATGTGTATGGTATTAGTAGAAATATATAAAATTCATATATAAATCATTTAAAGTTCTTATATTGAATCATATGCTATTCAAATTAAAGTCATATAGAATTTATACACATTTTGTGTCATTTGTTTATGTGTTTCATACAGATTTCATGTTTTGATGACCAACATCTGATTCACTTATATGCAGGCAAATTTTTAAAGGGATACTCCACTTTAAAATGAGAATTTTGTCATCATATACTCACCCTCATGTTGTTTCAATCCTTTATGAATTTATTTCTTCTGCTGAACAGAAAGGAAGATATTTAGAAGAATGTCATTAACCGGACAGTTTCTGGTCTCATTGACTTCCATAGTATATTTTTTTCCTAATATGGAAGTCAATGGGACCAGAAACTGTCTGGTTACTGACATTCTTCTAAATATCTTCCTTTCTGTTCAGCAGAAGAAAGAAATTTATACAGGTTTGAAACAACATGAGGGTGAATATATGATGACAAACCTTTATGAAGACTGTTAATTTTCCTACAGGATTTGAAAGAGCAGTTATAAAGCAATGACATTGTAAGACCGTGTATTTACATTATTTGTGAACTGTCTGGGCCTGTTGTTTGTGAACAAATCATAACATATTATTGCAAATGAACAAAGTTGAGTCAAATATGTTTCTAGAACAGTGATTAAAATGTTGAAAATTGTCTGGAATATGTTTTTGTATATGTGACATGAACTCTGGTGGTGATGCACTCTAAAAACTTTTAATATGATTTACTCAATTTTTTGGTTAAACATTGTTACACTTAGAATTGATTAGATTTGTAAGCAGTGAAATCAATTACATACACTGTATTAACTGAGTAAATGTAAGTGAAACAAATTAAATAGATCTGAGTAACTGCATTTGGTACATTAACAAATAAAATTGAATAGAAATAATTGGGGGGGAAACATTTAAAAACAAATATTTATGAGTAATATTAACTGTGTTTATATGCCAGTAATATTAACTTTTTTTATTTCCTCTAAACCAGGGGTCGGCAACCTTTTTGTCATCACTGTTCATCACTGTGCCACAACACACACATAGCCTATATATATATATATATATATATATATATATATATATATATATATATACATACACACACACACTCATATAAATACACAAACATTTTACATTTTCATAATGGCTTACACATAAATAGTACAGAAATTTAAATATTTCTCTTGAAATTTGTTTTAGATTTAGATAGACAATTTAATAATATTTATAACTCCTAACTAGAGATGCACCGATTACAATTTTCTAGGCCGATTCCGATTTTTCATTGAGTTTGACCTGCCGATACTGATTTTTTTAGCCGATTCCGATTAAATTTTTTCTAACTACTTTACAGCACACACAAATATTTGTGTTCTATATATATATATATTATATATAAAATACCATATCCTTTTACCCAAACTGAATAATAAAAACAAGTTTAAATGGGTAAATTTTATATAAATATTTTTGAGTCTTAATTTTCTTTTCTGACATAACCTAATCCAGTTCTGGTGAAAACACACTAGACATGCACATTCTGTGCATTTTGGGCACTTTTGTTTGGAATCATATTTATTTTGTCCATCAAAAGTGTGCTTTCACTTTAGCACCTTTCACACAGCGCTTTGAACCCAGCGCACAGCGCTTTGCCTTCTGTGTGAATGCAAACACGACCCGGGATTGATGCCGGGTTGGGGACCTAGTAACATTGCCGTGTTCAGTCCCGGAACGAAAAGAGTCCTGTGTGAACAAAAGCCGTAATAATGCCGTGTCGTAATGATGACGCTGAAGCCGGGATCGTTCGCCAGCTGTGAAACGATACGTTATGCGCAAGTTTATGATCGAATCAGAGAGAGAAATCGCAGCTCATAGGCAAACTTAAGACATTTTAAGTTACATCGATGTCGTGTGTCTTTACGGGATTTGTACGGCCTGTGTGAGAACGCACTCTCTGATTCCGGAAAATCACTGGCAGTGTGAATGAACCAAAATCAAACGAACCCGGGTCAAATAAATCTCGGGTCACTTTATCCGTGTATTTTCTGGAATCTCTGTGTGAAAGGGGGCTTTAAATTGAGCGTGAGCAGCGCAGACAAAATAGACTCGGCGGCGAAACCCCTGCTTCACTGCTGCTCACTCGACGGTCCTGTTGGGCGCTCACGCGCTGCCCCTGCTCCCGGTGTGGATTAACATGTACGCCGAAAAAAATATGCGTGAAACGGCCGTAATTCACGAGGTTTCCTACATGTGCGTTCCGTGTGCACGTGTGATGCTGATGTTGCGCGATGTTAATCATGGGGAGCCCGAGTGCATTTGACCGGCATAAAACTAGACTACTTTATCTGAATGAAATACATACACTTCTCTCGCATTTGCTTGTGTGCCAGCGATTAACCCTCCGCGTGCCAGTGTTGGCACGCGTGCCTTAGGTTGCCTACCCCTGATCTAAACCTTTGTAAAAATATTCCATACAACCACCGGTATAACTACATGACATAGGCCTTTATTGTCAATGAGTAGCCTACAGAAATACAGCATATTTTATACTATTTTTAACACATATACAATATTGCCTACATTTAAACTCATGTAAGAAACATTTTCTAAGTAAAAATTAAACATTTAGGCCTAAACATTCAAGTGTAATCAACCGGTCTGTTATCCAGTATCCACCGGATCAGCGCTGGTTCCTATGCCGGAGATGGGCTCGCCTCTGCGGGGTATCCTCTAACTTTACACCGCCGTCCTGCGTCACTCACGGCCGAAAGATGCTGCGACGCGAATGACTCAATCACCTGCCAATAAACACACAGTGCACAGTTCTGAGGACAGTTTATCATCCAAATTAGTTATATTCATTATATTTAGGAATATAGTCGTGTGTTTTTTTATGCAAGGCGTTACAATCACGCGAAAAGGCAGGCGCGAGTCGACACTCGTTTAACTCGTGAGTAACATTGTGTCTCTGTATGTTCTTTCGCATTAAATAAAATGATTTGAAGCACATTAATGATTATACAGATAAAATAAAACATACACACACCTGAATTTCACAGAGGAAATGCACCAATTCTGCGCCGCTGAGAAGAGAAGAGGAGAACTGTGCTGGACTGGAGAGAGTGAGAGAGTTCATACAGCGCGCGCTCACTCAACCGTTGAGCTGTCGTCGTCACGTCAGAGGGTGGGGGAGGGGTGCATTGTTTTAATTGAGTAAACTTAATCAATTTCTTATGCGTGTTAAATATTAATAATATTGATTTTATTTAAGTAATATTTGTGGTTCTTGAAACAGATCAGTTTAATTATCCATTCTCAAATATGGTGATGGAAATTTCACAAATATATTAGCTCAGTGTATTTTAAATAAATAATTGGTTAGTCAAATACTAAATTATTTTAGTGAAAAACTTCTTTTTATTAACTGTAAATTTCAGACAAAATTAATTGTTGGAGTTTTAGTCAATTATTTCGGTATGTTCAACTCAAACTATCAAGTAAATGATATTCAGAGATTTTATTAAGTGAATAAAGTTAATTATTTCTGTGATATTTACTAAGCCACTGAATTATTTTTTTTAGACTTTTTAGAATTTATTTTTTATTTTACCCATAAGAATCACTTCGACATTTAGGAAAGTTTTATGTTAGATATGTTTGTAGGTTAAGAATAGAACTGCATGTTGTATACCATAGTAGTACTGTGATAAAGTTTAGAGAAATTGTCACAAATGAAAATGAAAACAGGTGATGCAGGATTTAAAATGAAAACTATTTATATGTGAAATATGCAACTGTATCTTGTAGAACAGTGTTTCTCAACCTTTTTGGAGTATTGGACCCCCATAATATCTGAAACCAGCCTCATGGACCCCCTACCCCAGTTCTCATCTGCCATCCACTGTTTTCTTTCCAACCACAATGATTTTCACAGTTAAACGCTATGAATGCAATATCAGTGAATGCAAGTTAAGTAATTAAATTTTTTTTAATGACTGGCAACTAGAATTGCATCTGGCCATTTAATTTGATTGCATTGAAATGGCACAACACATTACACAATCAATCACAACAACATTGTCAATTTCAGAACAATATTCTACTGCATTCTGTAAAACATTACATGTCCATTAATGTCCAATTTGAGATTAATATTTTAACAACGTCCATTTGAATGTTACTTTCTTTTGTAAAATTTACACTTTTTAATACTAAAATTTCATTTTACTGCATTAAAATTACACAACACATGCTTCATCTACAACCAATTCTTTGGAACAACATTCTCTTTCAACACATGGAACAGTTTCAACACTGCCATCTATCTAATTTGGCTTTAACTTTTTAACACATCCATCTGAATGTTATTTTGCTTGAATCTTTTGTTTAATGTGAAATTTGCACCTGTTTATCACAAATAAGCTTTTGCATCCTGGGGTGAAGTGTAGCAACAGCAGCAATAAGGTTCCTCTCCAAGCTGAGTCTGTTTCTCTGTTTTGTTTTTATGTGTGCCATGGCTGAAAATGTGACCTCACACAGATAGGTTGATCCAAAAGGCAGCAGTTCATACAGAGCATGTTTCCCAACATCAGGGTACTCCTTTTCAACATTGCACCAAAACTGTGTCAGTGATGTTTCTGAAAACATTATTTTCAAACCCCTATCTGAGGACAAATCAATAAGTCTTTCCTGGAGAGTAACAGGAGCGGTCTGGGTGCAGGTAGCCACAAAAGGGTTTCTTATCCAGTCAAGTGCAGAATTGTGAACCTCAATGTCAGGAAAATATGATCTGAACTCAGAGGAAATTTTGTCCAAGTGTGCCTGTACTGTCTGCAGAATGCTCACTTTTTCAGCTCTAGCATTAACAAGGCACATGTCCAGCTGAGGGAAACTACTGACATCCCCATTCTGGCATTTCTGACACCAGAGCTCAATTTTCTTCATGAACCCTGAAACTCGATCATACAGGTGTAGGACAGTTGTGTCTTTTCCTTGCAATTCCAAGTTCAAGTCATTCAGCCTGCTGAAAACATCTGCCAGGTAAGCTAAATATGCCAGCCAGCTGTTGTTCTTCAGCAGTGGTGCAAGTGAATGCAAGTGCTCAGTAAGAAAGTCACTGACTTGATCCCGTAACTCAAACAGTCTCTGGAGTGTTTTCCCCCTTGAGAGCCAGCGTATATCAGTGTGAAGCAATAATTGCTGGTGTTCAGAATTTGCTCCATCACATAGTTTTTCAAACAATCTGGCATTTACAGGTCGGGATTTAATGAAGTTGATGATTTTAACAGCATCATTAAGGACTTCGTGTAATTTGGGGCACATACGTTTTGAAGCTAAAGCTTCCCTGTGAATTATGCAGTGAACTGTCTTAATGCCAGGGTTTACCTGTTTTGCGCGTGCGAGGAATCCACGGGTGCGCCCCGTCATTGATGCTGCACCGTCCGTGCAGATATGTGAGCAGCGCTGCCAGTTCAACGAGTGCTCCGTGAAAAAAGAGTCCACAACATTAAAAACATCCTCGCCGGTAGTTCTGGCCAGCATTGGCTTGCAGAAAAGAATATGTTCGGTGATATTATCTGTGTCCTTGAAGCGAACAAACGCTACCAGTTGTGATTTGCCACTAACGTCAGTTGACTCATCTAATTGCAAAGCAAAATAGTCAGACCGCTTTAATTTTTCCACCACTTGCGCAAGGATATCCGCAGACATATCATCAATCCGACGGCATACAGTGTCGTTGGATAAAGGCACCGTTTTAATTGCATCTGCTGCCTTCTTGTCTAACATTGTTTCTGCTAGGATGGCAGCTGCTGGCACAATTAATTCCTCAGCAACTGAGTATGGTTTTTTCGATTTGGCTACAAGCAAAGATACCTCATATGAAGCAAGCAGGGAAGAACTGTTCATCTGTGTTGCCTCTTTTAGTGTGTCTTGACTTTTCCGAAATTCAGAAAGTTTTCTGTAAAAAAAGTCTGCAGATTTACCTACATATGAAGCATGTCTCGTTGTCAGATGTCGCTGTAAATGGGATGGTTTCATTGCGTGGTTAGACAGGACCTCACCACACAGAAAACATAATGGCTGTGGAGGCTCAGTCGTTGTCATGGTAAACCCAAACATTTTGTAACTGTCTTGATATTGACGTGCTTTTGGTCTGTCCTTTTTAATTCGCTTTTCTGGTGGGCTGGAATTTTCCTGTCTTGTGTCAGACCCGCTGGTAGATGGCCCATCATTTTTTTTAAGCCACCTGTCCATGATTGCTGCTCTCCCCTATGTGACAGTTCTCTGACTGAAATCAATGCGCTGTAAACATACTGGATTGAGTAAAATGGCGGCAAATCGCGGCAAAAATAAATGAGGTCATTTAAAATAATTTGTAATTTCAACCTTAATTCTGGTTTTAGTAATACTAAACAATAAAGCTAAAAAATAAATTTAGGATATTTAAAATATATATATTTTTAAATGGTTTTACGGACCCCCTGCAATTATGCCATGGACCACTTGGGGTCCGCGTACCCCCGGTTGAGAAACACTGTTGTAGAACACACTCTAATAAATGTGTGCTTGTGTGTGTAGTTTAAATGTTGTGTTTCATCTAAGGCTGATTATACAGTAGATACAGTAACCATGATTGACTACAGGCATAGGGCTCGACTTAGGACAAGATAAGAACAAGCATGAGTGAAGTAAAGCCTTATACTGATTGGTGAACTGCACTGTGTTTTATACACGTCCATGCTGGACATTCATATTAAATTAGCATTATTTTCCTATGTTTTTACATCATGAAAATCTATATGGAATCTCTATGCTTCAGTTGTATGTAGGACATATATGACATAATATGATTAAAAATATACTAATATTGTACAATTTATATATGTGGTTTTTGCAGCATATATGTCCCTTACAATATTCTGTTGGAACATATAAGAATCACGGGAGTTTTTAGCAAACCTTTTCCATATGGGCATACAAAAGTAGAAATATCACAGATTCTTTTTTTATATTTCTTTTTTCTGTATAACCATAAATGACGGAGTAATTTAAGTTTATGTTGCTGCTATGTGAAAAAAATCCAGCAAAACGCGTTGGCGCGTTTCTCGACCTCAGAGGGTTAAAAGTCATTAAATGGATTTTGCTCAATAGGCTACGTGCAGAGCCATAGAGAGAGAGAGTTGCGACACTCTTTGATGTCGCCGCTATGGCTGTCACGTGGTTCATGTAAGCCCCAATAGTTCCAAAACGTACGCTGGCTGTCATGTTCTTCTATGGGACAGACAGCAGCGATTGCATTATTGAACGGTAAATATAAAATAAAACACACACCCAAGTACTTTTTCAGCTGTTATTGCATTATTGCATTTTGTTAATGTCAGTTTTGCATTTGGAGATAAGTTTTAGGCTATATTTTTGGAGGGAAAAGCTTAGTGTTCATGTTCGCATGGGTAGTAGCACTGGCTTTAGCGGCTCTAACTTAACTTTTCCATATCATTCATCTGATGATGGACGTCTCATGATATTTATTTTAGCACAACTGGGTTGTATTAGGCTATTGATTCCCGTGATTTTGCTTATAAATTTTGATTCAGCCATACCTTCATGATCAGTCAAGAGGTCTGCCGTGGCGGTCCGTTCAGAGCTCACTTCTTCTGATGAAAGTGGCCACCCCCAGGACCACAACGTGAAACATGATCATGTTAAGACTAAGAATATTATTTTAAGATTAAGGCCATACACATTATCAAAACTATAACAGATTAAAAACGAATTTAAGCATGGCTGATACAAATAAAATATTTTTTATTAAACAATGACAGACAACAAAAATGTGTGCTTGTGTGTGTGAACAAGAAAAACAAAAACCAGGGGCAGGTGATCCATGAAACAGACAGGACTGGTGATGGCCATAACAATCCTAGAGGTCCAGCATTGTTCTCACAAGCCGCTTCACTCAAGACAATAATAACATAATGAAAAGTTAGTATATCCCAAAAAATTAAATTAAATAAAAGTTGCTATAAAGGTGGTAGCGATTCATTACCGAACTCTTAGCTGACGAAGTCGCGCTAGCTAACTAACGTTAGCTAGCAGGCAGTGCTTGAAAATTGGTTGAAACAACCAAAATAAAATATAAATAATTACGCTGTGCATGTACAAATGAAGACCAGTATAAGCATTGCAAAGGGCCTCTGATACAATATAGACAGTTGACAATTCAAAAGAGGTCGATATTTCGGCAACTTAACTCTGGAACAACTCGACGCGCAGCAATGTAAGTGAATGGTGTCCAACGCCCAAATGACAGTGTTTGGAACTATTCCGATCTTCATATCCCGGAAGTAGGCGGTTAAAAGCGCCGCCATTATTTACAACGGAGGTCTATGGGAGTGTCGCAACTCTCTCTCTCTATGGCTACGTTCACACTGCAGGGCTTAAAGGGATAGTTCACTTTGAAATTAATTTTTGGTATGTTTTAGCTTACCTCAAAGGCATCCAAGATGTAGGTGTCTTTTTTTCCGGAGTAGTTTCAATTTTGATATTTTTAGGTCAAACCGTTCTTGTCTGTCAGTCATATAATGCAGGTCTATGGTCACTGTCTCAAAACAGCATGCACAAAGTCCAAATTAAACAATTCCCCATCGTCCAAATTAAACAATTCCCCGTCGTAAGTACACATTGATGGCTTAAGACACGAAACGAGCGGTTTGTGTGAGAAAACGAACAGTATTTATATAGTTTTTGTCCTCTTGTAAACACACACACCCAAATGATCAGAGGACGCGGGTGCTTCGGTCTGCGCAAGCGCCGGAAAGCGACGGAAAAGGTCAGAGGGCGCGGGCGCTTCGATCTGCGCAAGCGCCGGAAATAATCTCTCGCGCGTGTACGTCACTCATTGTTTACACAGAACAGAGATTGTAGGTAAAACGGCTAATCGAAATGGTTCTAATTTGCGCTTATCCAGGATGTTTAAACCGACGTAAAAGAAAACAATTTCGTATGCTCGCGCAAACTCATCCGGGAGTGGTGAGTTTTCACGAATTCCCAATTTATAATCCTTCCCTCTTGAAGTTATGGTTGATCGCTCTTCGGCTGGATATCAACACACCCATAAACGTACTAAAGTTGAGGAGGGTCTGCAGCGATCATTTTTCCCCTGATGATTTTATAAACCAAGGAGAGGATCGCATAGTACTGACATCATCAGCTGTGCCTATGGTGTTTTCTCATCCAACGGAGGTATGTGAACAACGTCTTTGTATGTGTCCTTTGTATTTGTAAAGCTGGCATTACATGAAATGAGCAATAAAATGTATTTCTGCACCATATAGTTGGTAAGAATGGTTTTACATGAGAGAGTTATAAGATATGTTATAAGAAGAGAAGATATGTGTAGCCTATACTAAGCAGCTGCTAGTCAAACCAATGTGAAACTATGTGTACTACTCATAAGGGTGCAGTCAATGATACTACTACTACTACTAGCCTAATAATAATAATAATAGTAATAGACAGTGTGGATTCACGAGAGATAATTTCCGGCGCTTGCGCAGATCGAAGCGCCCGCGCCCTCTGACCTTTTCCGTCGCTTTCCGGCGCTTGCGCAGACCGAAGCACCCGCGTCCTCTGATCATTTGGGTGTGTGTGTTTACAAGAGGACAAAAACTATATAAATACTGTTCGTTTTCTCACACAAACCGCTCGTTTCGTGTCTTAAGCCATCAATGTGTACTTACGATGGGGAATTGTTTAATTTGGACGATGGGCAATTGTTTAATTTGGACTTTGTGCATGCTGTTTTGAGACAGTGACCATAGACCTGCATTATATGACTGACAGACAAGAACGGTTTGACCTAAAAATATCAAAATTGAAACTACTCCGAAAAAAAAGACACCTACATCTTGGATGCCTTTGAGGTAAGCTAAAACATACCAAAAATTAATTTCAAAGTGAACTATCCCTTTAATGCTCAATTCCGATTTTTTGAAAAAATTCGATTTTTTTGCAAGGCCGTTCACATTTCCAATTAAATGCGACCTTTTGTGATCTCCTGTGTGAACGTGAAATGACCCAGAAGTGACTCGCATGCGCAGAAGAGTACTCAACGGTCAACGACGTCACTTTTTGTTTGCGGAAGTAGCTAAACTTTAACTGTGATTCTCTCTCTCACACACACACACACACACACACACACACACACACACGAGCGCGCGCAGCGACCGTTACACAAGAGCCAGACAGCAGCCGCTGACCTATCTAATATCAGATTCAGCACAAATAAGTTAACATAACGTATATATAATGGCCGTGGGCTTTTTTTTAATTTTTTTATTATTAACGGGCTCGTCGAGGTCGACCCGTTCGGCAGATTTACCTCAGCTCGACGAATATGCAGTCCGTTTTCAAACCGACGACTACTTCAACGCAGAATTATGACGTTTTTCGCGTATCAATGACGTGCGGGTCGGATAAATGCGACCTGGCCGTTCAGACTGAAGTCGCATTTGAAAAGATCAGATATGTATCGGATTTGGGACCACATACCCAAGTGGCCTGGGTCGCATTTGAAAAGATCGGATCTGTGTCGTTCAGACTGTCATGAAAAGATCAGATACAGGTCGCATAGGGGCAAAAAAATCGGAATTGGGTCGTTTCAGCCTGCAGTGTGAACGTAGCCTATGGCTCTGGCTACGTGCACAAGCGTCGTGACGAACTTCCGCTATTGTCAGAAGTCGGCATATCAGTTTCCGGTTTACTTGCGCGTCGCCCAAAATGACTGTTTCGTGCAGCGAAATTTAAGCTTAAATTGCGGTTAGCGACTTGAAGCAGAGCAAAGTGACACACAGCAGTGCTCCTTACGTACCCATGTTAACAGGTTAGAGCTTTCACACTGCACACGGTTGCAGTCCGTCGATCCATTCCAGGAGCGGTGTGTATACAGCAGTGCAGAGATCGTTCCCACACCGAGTCTATTTCTGCTGTGCTGCAAACGCTGAATTAAAGTGACAGCGCATGTTTCGTGGTCAAAATGAACACAGATTGACCTGAAAAGGTAGTAATTTCACCATAAATGCGTTTAATTAAATAAAATGTAGTAATCTCACCATAAATGCATTTAATTATATACTACTATTTTTCACAGTCATCTTTTTACTTTTAGAAGACCTGGGTAAAGCAAGGAAAACTACAATTTACTTCAACAAGGTGACATATGAACAACACTCGTCTCATTGGTGGAGGTGGAAAAACAAGTTCTTTGTGACATGCAAGATTTATTTTATTAAAATTTAAATGCAAAAGAAAAGACATGAGAGTCGGCTGTTTTTGTTAATTTACAGTTAAATATTTGACCACTTGCTTGAGCAACTTAATATAAGTAGAAGTAATGCATGGAATAATAGCCCCACGTTGTTTAAATTGTGTTTAAACGTGCATGCGTCCATTAAAGAGTGTATATGTGTACAAAGAGAATCGCAATGCTGACAAAACTTTTTATTAAATAAAAGTTGCAGCATAACTTCTGGATTTTAAATAAAAATAGTAAGTAAGTGATTGTAGTACTGCCGCGGATCAGTTATTCACTGCAAACGCATCATATGTGAAGCACTATAGCGCGTGCTGCTCCTGCACCGCACACACACTGCACACGGAGTATGTGTGAAACGGCCGTTAGATCCACCTACAGTTCTCAGAAACTTAAATGTGTCACGCACATTATATCTCTTTTTTTCGTACAACAGCAGCACTCATCTTGTTTGTTTATAGCGGATGCCGATGAAGACAGTCGTAAACCGGAAACTGATATGCCGACTTCTGACAATAGCGGAAGTTCGTCGCGGCGCTTGTGCACGTAGCCTATTTAAGGCCTTAAATGGCATTAAAAAGCATTACATTTTGATCCTACAGGCATTAAAAATGAAGATAATTTTGAGGAAAATGTTCTATTATCAATTTATTTGAATATAGCTTTCATAATTAATACATTTTATTTTGTTGTCGCAAAATATGTACGTTAGTGTGATAAACACGTGGAACCGGTTTGGTGATTGCCTCCGGCCGGAGCAAAATTGCTAAAATATTAGCAGCATTTGTAAAAAGATATTTAAGTTGGGGAGCTACAATGGGAATCAACGGCGTAAAATCTCATATGCAGTCTGACAGCCACACATCGACGGTAAAAGGCAGACAGCAATTAACTATGTGTAGTAACTTTCCCTCATCAGCTCCACATCCGCTGTTAAAGCTCACTTTGTGTTTTTGTGCAGATTTGCTGACATGCAATGTTTTGTCACAGCGCTGTCTCTTTTGACTGACTTGAGTGGTGTGTTGATTACTGTGTAAGTGTAAATGGATGTAAAAAAGTATATATATATATATTAGGGCTGTTAATGTGTTTACGCATGCAGTACATTCTGTCCCTGTAACATCCAGACAAGATTCACATTACTTCTGTGATTTATGAGCTCAACACTACATTTACATGTTGAGGTTGTTTTAACTTTTTATCCAACATAAATGTTCCTCAATTTATCAACAGTAGGCTACTGATGGACAAATAAAATAGATAACTTATGTTTATTACTTTATAGATTTGTTCTACATAATAGCACACATTCATCACTCAGATGTCTATTTCATGTTGTGATGTGCTCATCTGCAATACTTACTGAAGATTTTCCTGTCAGATGTAAATAGACATTTAAAATTAGCATCTTTAAGATGGTTTATGTAAATCCACGTTAGAGACGTAACTTACGTGTCCTTACTGGAGCTCCCCTGATAGCTAACGTTATACATAATAAAATGTGTTTTTACAGCAAAATCACACCTATACTACACTGTGTAACGTCTTTACACCTTCAACAATTCAACAGTTTACTCTACAGTAGTTCAACAACAATTTTAACACAAGGAACCGTGTTTACTCACATTTGAAAGCGCTGATCTCTGCGATGTTTGATTATGACGTATCCTCTCGCGTGGCCTCCTGGGATAGAAGAGTATCCATCGGTTGAGCACTCGAAAATCTGGCCAGAAGCAGTAAGCCATCCAAGAACTTCTCGCCTACTCTTTTATGAATACTGATGTTTCGAACGTACTGCTTCCTTCACGTACTGTTTTCGCCTACTATATAGTAGGCATATTCGAACGCACTTAAGTCCGAATCTCGCGATAATTAGTACGTCACCCAGGTAATTCTTGCCTACTCTTTTGGATTATGTAAAAACAAATATTGCATCACAATAAGTGTAATTGTGATTGTCAAAACATTTGGTAACTAAATAGAATTTTATGAAGTTTAGTGACAACATGTTACAATGCTTACATTGTACAATGACTGGTAGGATACAGTTTTTATTATTGCTTGACAAAAATTTCAAGATTTCAATTCCATTCTTGTGATTTGATTCCGATTTTGATTCAATATTGACTACTTTGGATACATGTTTATTTAAATTTTATTTAAAAAAATAATCTCACCAAATGCTGTAAACATAGAGGGCCCAATCTGCTGGTATTATTAAAGGTTAGAAATAACAAATGAAATTACATATAATGCAGTTTTTGTTATAATAACAATTATTTAATGACATAAGTAAACATATAATAAAAATGTAATATAGTGCTCAGCAAAATCTCCTCTCTAGCTATTTTTTTCTATTCAATTAACATGCTGGTCATTAAATGGCTTTCCTGAGGTAAATGTAACGTTATGTGACATAATTGTTCTATTATATATTGACCTCTTTCCGTGGTTGAAAAACACTAATTGGTCGATATTATGTATACTTTCGGTAAGTTGTACTGCATCTTTAAATAAAAGAGTAACAGATGATCGGTTCACGTGCACTTGAACTGAGGCGCTCAGCGATCTGTCACGTCACATTTACAAGCGGCAAACGTATTTTTTGTCTGAATTTCGTAATAAAATTGCAATTTTTCTGTGCGTGAGAAAATGGATGTGTGGCGTGAGAGCGTGTGGAAAGTGTCAATTGCGTGAGTCTCACGCTCAATGCATGAGAGTTGGCAGCCCTGGGTTAAAGCATTCTGAGGACGAGTGTACCGGCTCTCAATTCATAAAATGATCAGTTGCTTCCTTTCTTTTCCTGAGTACTGTACTCAACTTACTGAAGAATCTCTGTAATTGACATCCGTTCAAAAAAAGTCATGCCGTTCTAACATAGCCATGTAAAAATATGTCGAACATAACATAATCATATCCTGCCAAATAGGCTAGTAAGTTGATATTGTTACCCACCCCAGTTGATTTTCACCCTCATTTGTCAGGTTGGCGGGTGTTCATTTCAGTCCCAGGACACAAAACTGATAAGATATTTAGCTATGTCTGTAGCAATTAACAGTTTGTTTAGCTTGCTAACTAGCCGAAACACAAAAAGGGTATGTGCCAACTTTGACCAGTGTGTCTGTTCTCTGCCATGCATGTGCATTGATCAATTATATTTTCATTAAAGAACATTACAGTAATGCTCATTAACCTTGAGCACAAGCAACTGTAAGGCACGGCTGGTACAAAGCATCTGGGTTAGCCAAACACTCAAGCTTGATTATATTGAACTAGCACACTGTCGGCAGGCTAATTGACCTTTTTGCATTATTCTGAATCTTCCTCAATCTCTCTAATGATTAGGGGTGCACCGATCCGACTTTTTCAGTCCCGATACCGATGCCTGGGCTTTGTGTATCTGTCGATACCCGATACCGATCCGATACTATTGTTGAATTAATAATAAACTGTATACCTTCCACCTTATACCTTCCTTGAAGAGACTAAAGGCACCAGACTTTACTAACTAAACATAACTAAGACAAAATAACAGATGTATGTGTCACGTAACGGATGAATATGAGACGAGGATTCAAATGCAGAGGAATTTATTGATGACATGCAGACAGGGTAACAAACTCAAAAAACACAGAGCTCCAGGAACACGCAACAAGGACAACGAACCAGCACAAGACTACAAACACAAGGAGGCTAAATAGGGGAACAAACAAAGGAGGGTAACGAGACAAACAGGTGGGAAATTAACCAATAATCAGATAACAAGATGGGAGGGGCTAGACAATAGACACGAGCACATGGCCCAAAATAACAAAACACCCATGTGCATAACAAGACAGGACAGGCATGTGACAGTATGTAATGTGTTGAATTCTTATTTATTTAAACAACAATTGTGCATTCAAATCTAAAATATAATGTAATCAAACTCTTAAATTAAAATAAATAAAATGTAGCCACAAGAAACAAAACAGTGCATTGGTTGAACATACAATAGTAATCAAACAGTAACCAAACATTGTAAACATGTAAAAAATATAAAGTGCAAAGTCCTGCAAACAGAAATTTAAAATGCAACATAGCAGCTGAACCTGAGAATAAACAAATAAAAAGTTGGTCGAACAACAACTTGATCACACATACAAATAATAATAACCAAACATTGTAAACATGTAGTGCAGTGTCACACCACCATCACAAACATGACCTGTGAATGCTCACTTAATCAGCAATGGCAAATTTAAATGTCAGTTTTAATGATCAATATGTTTCATATTTAAAAAAATGAAAACAAAAAGAAGCAGGGTTGTGTTTTATATTTCGTGTTGTTATAAATATATGCAGTAAAGATGATCAATGTACGCGTTTGCTTAAGTTTAATATGTTTAAGTTTAATATGTTTAAGTTTTTTTTTTATGAAAAGAGGCAGAGTGGTGTTTTATAACATATTTCGTTTTATTGTTGGCTAAAACGTACTCGGTTACTAACGTAACCTTGGTTCTCTCTAGAAGAGGGAACGAGTACTGCGTAAGATATCTTACGCTAGGGGAAAATCCTTTTTCCGCGAGATATTGAAGCCAAAAATTATCCTTAATTTTGTAATAATGCAAAACGCGTTGCGGCAGCATGCAGACATAGGCGAGACAGCTCGCGCGCCTATTGGCTGCTCTGCGGCAACTGCAGCAGCCTATCGAGCGAGGCCTGGCGTGACGCCAGACCCAATCAGGGCACTTCGCGCCCGCTGCGTCACGTCCCGCCGAAATGGGCGTGGTCTAGGCCTATAAATACCGCTCGCAGGCAGCTATTATCTGGTTTTTCATCATCGAAGCAACCAGAGCGTGTGCATGCACGGCAAGATACGCAGTACTCGTTCCCTCTTCTAGAGAGAACCGAGGTTACGTTAGTAACTGAGTACGTTCTCTTACGAGAGGTCTCTCGTACTGCGTAAGATATCTTACGGTAGGGGACCCAATGCAAAACGCCGTGCATGCTGAGATCTGACACCAAAGACCCAAGGGCGAAAGCCCGGGGTACATATAGTGCACAATCACTCAGGGAACTCACAGGGAGTCCGGGAAGAGGGAGGGGCGAAGCCGCACTCTTCCACATATGGCAGCGTCGCTGAGACGCGAATTTCATCATACAGACAGGGCGGGGTACGGCCTGAACTGATGGGGGAATGTGGGTCTTACACAGTTTGCCCAGGCACATCTCGTGCTGCTACTTTTTTACTGTCGAACATTGAGCTGTGCTCAGTAGACGCAGCATTCTGAGCTGATCGCATCAGGTCAGATAATACTGGTAAACTTAGACCGACAGCAGCCTGGCCTGCAGGGCGGGAACCTCTAGGTTATAAAACCTTATAAATGTAGACGGGGAGGCCCAGCCTGCCGCCATACAAATATCTTGCAAGGCAATCCCGCTTGACCAGGCCCACGAAGAGGCCATGCCTCTCGTGGAGTGCGCTCTAACACCCAACGGGCACTGCATGCCCTTGGAGGCGTATGCCAGCGCTATAGCATCAACTATCCATCTGGATAGGCTCTGTTTCGACGCGGCTAGTCCCTTAGAACGTCCGCTAAACGAAACAAAGAGCTGCTCCGTCTGTCTGAAACCAGACGAGCGAGACACATAAGCTCGTAATGCCCTGACTGGGCAAAGGAGGCTCGCGTCTCTTTCCTCATCAGGGACCGGTAGGGCTGACAGGGAGATAACCTGCGCCCTAAACGGTGTGTTGAGGGATTTCGGAACATAACCGTGCTTAGGTTTGAGTATAACTTTTGAGTCATTAGGCCCAAACTCCATGCACGCCGCGCTCACAGAGAGCGCGTGCAGATCCCCTATGCGCTTCACCGAAGCGAGAGCCAGCAAAAACACCGTCTTGAAAGACAGGTGTTTCAAATCGATTGACTGTAAAGGCTCAAATGGCGCACCTTTCATGGCTTCCAGAACCGTAGAAAGGTCCCATATGATTCAGGTCTGGGAGGATTCAGTCTCTTAGCCCCTCTAAGGAAGCGGATGACTAAATCGTTCCTTCCTATTGACTGACCAAGCGTTGTTTCTGAGAACGCTGCTATAGCCGCCTCATAAACTTTGAGCGTGGAGGGGGCCCTGCCCCCATCCAACAGCTCTTGTAGGAAGGAAAGCACCTCCGCCACACCACAGTCTGTGGGTGACACACCACGGGCTGTGCACCAGCCCGAAAACACTGACCATTTCGAGGAATAGAGTCGTCTCGTAGACGGAGCTCTAGCCTGCGTGATCGTGTTTAATACTCCTTCAGGGAGTCCAACATGTACCCGTTGATGGCCCAGACATGAAGGGACCATAGTTCCGGGTGAGGATGCCAGATCGAACCGTGGGCCTGTGAGAGGAGGTCTCTCCTCACTGGTACTGGCCACGGGGCAGTACTCGCTAACTGCATCACGACTGGGAACCAAGGTTGGTTTTTCCAGAACGGTGCCACCAGCAGTACTGAGCATCCTTCTTCCCTGATCCGTTCTATCACCTGAGGCAGGAGAGAGACGGGGGGAAAAGCATAGAGCGGGCGGCGGGGCCACACATGGGCCAGCGCGCTCCTGCTCTTGGAGAAAAATTCCTGACAGTGAGTGTTTTCTTGAGACGCAAACAGGTCTACTTCCGCTCTGCCGAATTTCTTCCACAGCAGTTGGACTGTCTGTGGGTGTAGAGACCACTCGCCTGCCGGAACATTGTTCCTGGACAGTCTGTCCGGTCCTATATTCAGGAGCCCTGGCACGTGCGCTGCTCTGAGCGAGCGCAGGTTGCACTGAGCCCATACCAGGAGGCGTTCTGCCAGCCTGTACAGGTTCTTGGACCTGAGGCCGCCCTGGCGATTTATGTAGGACACCACAGACATGTTGTCCGAACGGACCAAGACGTGGCGTCCTTTTATCTGGGGACAAAAACGCGTCAGCGCGTTGTCTACTGCCAGCATTTCGAGGCAGTTTATGTGCAGGAGCTTCTCCCGTTCCGACCACTGGCCGAAAAACGGTCTGCCCTCGAGCAGCGCTCCCCATCCCGAGGTGGACGCGTCCGTGGACACCACTTTCACCCTCGAGGAAGTCCCCAGGCTTACACCTGATTGGTACCAGTCGTTCGCTCTCCAAGGTTTCAGAGCTGTGACGCACTTCTGATTGACCCTGAGGCGAAGCGAACCGGATGCCCACGCTCTGCGTGGGACTCGCGCTTTCAGCCAAAACTGCAGCGGGCGCATGCGGAGCAGGCCCAGCTGGAGCACTGACGATGCTGAGGCCATGAGACCTAGCATCTTCTGAAATTTCTTGAGCGGGACAGACGCGCCGCAGCGAAACGCGTTCGCTGTGCGTTGAATGTCTACCGCGAGCTGTGGCGATAGTCGCGCTATCATGGACAGCGAGTCCAATTCTGTGCCCAGGAAAGATATCTTCTGACTGGGTAACAGAGAGCTCTTCGCCCAATTGACACTGAGACCCAAATCCTCGAGGTGATCGAGTAAAATGGTCGTGTGTTCTATGAGCACTGCGCGAGATTGCGCTAGAATCAGCCAATCGTCCAAATAGTTCAGCACTCGCATGCCTCTCATTCTGAGGGGTGCGAGCGCTGCGTCCATGCACTTCGTAAATGTACGGGGTGCCAGGGACAAACCGAATGGCAGGACTGTGTACTGATATGCCTGGCCCTCGAAGGCGAATCTCAAATATCGCCTGTGACGTGACGCTATCCGTATTTGAAAATACGCGTCTTTCAGATCTATTGACACAAACCAATCTCCTTGGCGAATCTGCACAAGGATTTGTCTGGTCGTGAGCATCCTGAACTGTCGCTTCACAAGCACTTTGTTCAGTTGCCTTAGATCTAGTATGGGTCTGAGACCCCCGTCTTTTTTCGGTACCAGGAAGTATCTGCTGTATAGCCCTCCTTCGCTCTGAACTCGAGAGAGAGGCTCTATGGCCCCTTTGCTCAATAGTTTCGCCACTTCGGCTCGAAGTAAATGTGCTACTTCTGTTTTTACCGTGGTCTCGACGCGCGCCACATAGCGGCGAGGGCGTCGGCGAAACCGCAGCGAATAGCCTCTTTTTATAATGTTCAGCACCCACTTCGAAACCCCGGGCAGCTTTGCCCATGCGTCTGCATGGATAGCTAGGGGTTGAATACGAAGCGCGCTCCGCTCGCTCAGCGATGGAGAAGCTTCGGCGTGCTGCAACACAAGCATCGCGCTCGTGACATTTGAGGCATGGGGCGCGCTGATAACAGCGGGCAGATTGCCCGCGCTCGACTCCTCTGCGGTGGTCAGCCGCGAGGGGGAGGGCTGGGCGGTTCCCGTGGGAACTGTCATGTCTATGTGTGGATGTGGGCGCGGGACAGCGGGCACATTTATCACACCGAAAGCATCGTTCGCTTGCGTGAAGCGAGTGCACGTTGGTTTCGTTTTTACAGAAACCGTGAGACATGCATAACGCGGTGTTAGTGGGCACTGGGTAGTGGGCACATTCACCATGTTTGAAGCGCAACCGATCTGAGTCGGTTTTATGTGCGCGAGCCCTGTGTGACAGGCTGTGCTTGTGTGTAGGGATGGGCACTGGGCAGTGGGCATTCTTACTACACATGAAACACCATCGGCCGTGGCCGGGACACCAGAAAATACACTCTTTTGGGGATTTTTCTGGGTAGCCGTGAAAATGGCATTTGTGTGCAGGCAAGCGGGTGACAGAACCGACTTGTTGGCTGCAGAAAACACTGGAACAGTCACATTTGCTGCAACTGGACGAGCGAATAGCTTTGGTGTGAGTCTGGCCGCAGCGGTGCTAGGACGACTTCGGGGCCTCGGGCTTCACCGTAATCCTAGGTCGCGAGCCACGTACAGCGGGGCGGCGACCGGATGAGCGGGAGCGCGGTCTCGCGCTTCGGGCCTGGCGGCGCTGTGAAGTGGAGGCAGTGGACGGTGGCTGTGGCTGTGAGCTCTGAGCAGACGGTTTCGCACGGCCTGCTGCAGAGCTGGAGCGCTTCGGGAGGAAGTGCTTCATAGCCTGTGACGCTTTCTGTACCTCTGCGAATCTCTCCGCGAAATCCTTGACGGAGGATCCAAAGAGGCCTGTGGCGGAAAGCGGGGCGTCGAGGAACGCGGTGCGCTCAGACTCGGCCATTTCCGAGAGCGTCAGCCAAAGATGTCTCTCAGTCACGGTGAGAGAGGCCATATTCCGTCCAATGGCTTGCGCTGCAGACTTAGTAGCACGGAGAGCGAGGTCCGTGGCACTCCTTAAGTCCGGTACGCAGATCGCGTCAGGTCCTTCCTCATCTAGCTTACGGAGGAGATCGGCCTGGAAGATCTGAAGCGTTGCCATGGTGTGCAGCGCTGACGCAGCTTGCCCGGCGGCGGAGAAAGCGCGGCGGAGCAGGCTTGACGTCGTGCGGCAAGCTTTAGAGGGTAGGGCCGACTTAGCACGCCGTCCAGCAGAGGGCGGGCATAAGTGGGCCGCTATCGCCTCTTCGACCGGCGGCAGCGAAAGGTATCCTTTGTTCTTGGCATCGTCAACAGCGGAGAATGCCAAAGAAACAGCAGGACGCACTCTAGCCGAATAGGGGGCGTTCCAGGACTTGGCGACTTCTTCGTGTAACTCAGGAAGAAAAGGCGCCGGTCTGGACGCAGGCGAAGCGCGCTCCCCAGGCAGGAAAAATCCATCCAGCCGGTTGTGAGCGGGCTGCTCAGGCGAAGACCACTCGAGGCCGAGGCTCGCCGCGGCCTGTGCGAGTACTCGCATGAGCGCGGGGTCCTCAGAGCCCGCCCAATCCTCACTGCCTGACGCCAGGATAGAGCAGGAATCATCCTCTCCCAGCAGGGCTTCCTCATCCACGATGTCAACGGAAGCGGCGAGCTTTGGCGGCTGAGGGAGGGTTCCGGGGCCCGCTGGGCACGGCGCTTTTTACGGCGCGACGCCGCGGCGGGCGGGGGAGCAGTCTTGGTGAAGAAGGCTAGGCGAGTCCTCAGAGTCGCCATTGCCATCAGCTCGCAGTGAGGGCAGCCGCCGTCAGCGAGCGCGAGAACTGCATTTTCCTCACCCAGGCAGGAAACGCAAACCACGTGGCGGTCCCCGTCGCTGAGTGTGGCTCTGCACGAGCCGCAGGAAGGCATCTTTAAAAAGACGCTAGCTCTTTTAGAATGTGTGTCGCGGCGGCGACACACACACACAAAAGTACAGTGTAATAAGGAGATGACCGGAGTAGCCAGAGCGAGCTGAGTGACGTGATCAAGAACGCTGCTGTTCCATTTGCAGAATAACCGGACTCGCGTCCTCTCGTCCTCGGGAGTTCGTTCTCCTGAGTCAAACTTGGCAAGTCCCAAGTTTGCGTACTTGGTACTGAGAAACGGCCTCTGGCTCGCTCCATGTTGCTTCTAGCATGCGACACACGTGAAGCTGACGAATGACGTAGGTTCTGCTGCGACGACAAAAAAAAAAAAAAAAAAAAAAAACCTGGATCGGCCCGTGGATCTGTTATTTTTTCCGATCCAGCTATTTTGTCAGTATCGCGGCCGATATCCGATCCTAATATCGGATCGGTGCACCCCTACTAATGATTCAATCATTCTTAATAAGGCAAAAGATTCATCATCAGCCATACAATTATCTACTTTCTCTCCTTGCATATAAACAGCGGTCCAGAAATCAGATCATCAATATTAAAAACATGAATGTCTTTGCACAATAAAAAAAAGCAGTATTTTAAGTACATTTCTATTATTTCTAGTGAATTTAAAATAATAATAATAATAATAATGTAATAGGCTACTGATTCATTTAATTGTGTGAATTGATCAGGGCTGCTTTTCCCATTTGCATCGTAAGCCTAAGTAGATCACAGAGACCACTGGTGCCAATTGATTATTGATGCTTTGAAGGGAAACACAGCCCATATTCCATTTGAACTGTTTCTGAATTAATTTAGCAACTCTTCTTCAATTTAAATGACTTAAATTACATAATTCAAATACTGATTCCTGGATTTTATGGCTTATAAAATGTCAAGATCTTATTTGGTATCACTGGATCTTCATGCCTGACTAGGTTGTCTGCCTGATGAGAAGGTCTAGGGTTGGAACTGAGCTCCGTCACACATTAGTGATCACAGGGTTCTCAAGTTTTATCAAAAGCTTGGAATGAAATCACATGCGGTTAGGGGAGGAGCCCTAATGCTTTTTCCCTGATATCTTTGAAAAATACAAATGCAATGGCAATGATTAAGGATATAAAATATTACCCTGCTTTAATACATGTAGCCTTAATGTAACTAGAAAGACTATTATAATTTTAAATAAAATGAAGAAATATGTCTTCATTCCTTCCCATACCCACTAAAATTTCCCTTAGTTTCAGATAACGTAAGCTAGCCAAACTGAGCCAAAGCTTCTGGCCTGGTTGCAAAGTAGTTGTAGAGTTTTTGACTACATCAATAATAATGTATACGATGGGCTATATATTAAATGTTCTAGCCTAAAAATGTTAGACGAGCTTTCTTCCAACTTATCTTCTCCATCACCACGTGTGTTCGCGCGATGTTGTTGGTTACCTAGTAACGAACGTACGGTGGCCGAGAATGTTCCGTCAACTTCTGTGCGTTCGCGCATCTATGTTGCCTAGTAACGAACGCAATCTGGCCAAGATATGTGCTGGCGGCAGGAAACCCATACAAAAATGTAATATATGGCCATATATGTACTTATATTTTAAATAGCATGACATATATCTATATATATATTGTATAGACTTATCTTAGTATAGACTTACACCCCCGATTTCACAAACAAGGCTTAAGTGTAGTCCCAGGTTAAAATGCATGTTTGAGCTGTTTTAACTGAAAGCAACTTGCACTGAGATAGCTTAAAATATGTTTTGTCTCAAGATGCACACTAGAATTTTTTTTTCTTTCTAAAATACATTTAAAAAAAAACTACTTAAATGTCCTAAATGTAGCAGTACTATTTATTTCTGTCGTGTTATATAATATGAAGGGGGTGTGCCCTTTAATTGCGTTCCTTCCGTATAAAGGGGTGTCGCTATGGAAGTGCGTTCTCTCTGCAGTATGGTGTTTTATAACATATTTCGTTGCCTAAAATATACACAGAGATAACCGGAGTAGCAGAGCGAGCGAGTGACGCGCGCTGCGTCAGAAGGTGGGCGGGGTTAGGGTTTCCCAAGATTTTCCAAGATGGCGCCGCCCATACCCCCCATAAACGGCTTCAAACCCGTTCTTCAGAAAGTCTATGGGTGACGTCACAGACGCTTTGTCCATATTTATTACAGTCTATGCATGGCTTGTTTGTGGGGTTGTCTCACAGGGATTCCATGATTTTATCTGTTAAAGGTTGGACAGAGGAACTCTGTGGGATGTCGTGATTTTAATGAGTGTTTAATATAAAGCTGTTTGGGTACCGCGTGAATCGCACTACAGGTATGTTTGAACAGCTGACGAATACATGATTGCTAGTAGCCGGGTAAATTAATATTTTGTATTTTTTGTTTAAGGTGCGGGCCAACGTGCGCAAGACGTTACAGTGGGCTTTCTCTGGGTTCATAACATTATAGCAGCTAAACCGCTGTGTGGATGTTCCCTTTTGCTGTCTGCATTGTGTTTGCTGTCTTTTTCGACTTTATCCGACTCGTTACCGTGATTACAACTCTAGCTCAAAGTGAGACGGGGCTGTCCCGAGTGTGTCTGTTCTATTGAACTGGCTAGCAAGCCTCATTGACTCTTTCAGTTCGCGTGTTATCCATAGACTGTAAAAAATATGGACAAAGCGTCTGTGACGTCACCCATAGACTTTCTGAAGAACGGGTTTGAAGCCGTTTATGGGGGGTATGGGCGGCGCCATCTTGGAAAATCTTGGGAAACCCTAACCCCGCCCACCTTCTGACGCAGCGTGCGTCACTCGCTCGCTCTGCTACTCCGGTTATCTCTGTGTATATTTTAGGCAACGAAATATGTTATAAAACACCATACTAACTCTTTTTGTTTTCATTTAAAGAAATCTTAAACATTATAGCCACACAAATGTGGTTCAGGCAACGCGTATTGATTATATTCACTGCACATAACGTTTGCCTATTTATAACAAAACGAAATATAAAACACAAACCTGCCTCTTTTCGTTTTAAATATAATATAAAAATATTAAACATTTTAATATGGTCCAGGCAATATGTGCATTTGTACTAAACAACAGATGTTGCAGTAAACAACATTACAGATCATCTTCGTTGTATTAAAATTTAAAATGACAAAACTCAACCCAGTCTCTTTTTGTTAAATTTCAGTTTTATCAATATTAGCTATTATAAAAGTATAAGTAAAAGGTAAAGTTACAAGAAGCTATACAAATAAAGCAAACAATTCAGTCAAACATAAAAAGTCATGCGCTCGATCTAGTCTAACCATACAACGGTACAAGTTAAATATAGCTTATAAAGTTATGAAACTTCCCCTCAGCCAAAACGATTGCCCACGAGACCAAAAATCGCCCGTTAGATATAGACAAGACGAATTATATCTCATGTTTAACCACTACAGAGACGCCAGAGTCAGCGGCAAACCTCAAAACGTCTAGCCGATGAAAGGCTGCTCCAGGCGGGGTACATCGCGCCGAGCGCCCGGTCATCGCTGGATCTCACAACTGGATACAATTTTCATAAATCTTTATAAATAAACCACAGATTTGAGCTTTAAACAACTACATTCTCGCCTGAAAAACTCTTAAAACTACATTTCATGATACAGAAACAGTAGTATTATATGTCAACTGTATTAAAAAATGGCGCTTCTTATGTTGTCATTCTGCCTTTCAGCTGTCAATCAAGCTGTCAATCAAAGTTAACCACGCCCTTATTGTCATACATTTTATATCTAAATACTATCTAAACTAACGAGTTAGAAAAAAATTCACTACCCTCGCCGTTGTCAGGCACTCGGAACCTATCGAAAAATCCAATAAAAGTCCATGGGACCAACCTGTAAAAACATGATTTTATGCTGTGAAAACGGACATTTTAACATGGGGGCTATGGACATTTGCTCCCTTTTGGGACCTTCCCCTAGCGGATTTTCGATGTATTGCAGTTTTTCGCACTTCCGGGTAGGCTTCATTTTTCAGATCAGAATGTTGCCCCTTGGTGTTAACGCGCTGCTGCTCGACCCCTAGCCACATCCATTGTTTACGCCCAGCGCGTGCTCCATCAGCTGGTCCGAGGACTGTGGGCCGTTGGCATGGTATCTCATCAACTGTGCTGTGAGTAAATAAATTGAGTCATAAACCTTCAGTGGCGCCCAGGTATCCGATCAACCACTTAACTGTCACCAGCTCTTCTACATTTTGTTTTCCTTAAACATTATATAATTTTCTTGAGTTTATTGTTTTGTGGATTAACTTTATATATATTTTCTTTTCCATTGATTTGAGTTTGCTGGATCTATTATCCATATATATGTATATATTCTGTGTGACATATTTGGTGTGTGACCAAGTTTATGTATGTGTATGTTTCTTATGTGGATACCTTGAGGGCAGCCCAAAAGAGGTGTTTCTCTATTTTAAAGCCCATGTTGCAGGTTTTTTTTTTTTTTTTGTATTAATATAACCTTGTATGAAAATACCATATGAAAAGTAAATGCAGGATTAAAAATTGTTTTGCAAGACATAAGGGCACAAATTTAATAGAAAACGTGACCGTTTCCTTGACCGTGTTGAAAAAACGCTTTTTTTCACCATCGCGTCATATGACGTCACATGAGGGAGTCGTTCGCCGGCTCTGCGTTCGCTCAATGCGGAGTAGGTTGGTATTCAGTTGGAGCGGTCATGATTCAGTGTGTTTTCGGTGCTTATTGTATTTCAATTAATCATCGTCGTGGTAAATGATTATGAATTATGGCCTGTCAGGACACAGAGTCCACAGGTTTCCGAATAAGAAAAAGGACGGTGCGATCTTCCGTGCCTGTGTGCGTTTTGTGCAGGGTAAGAGACGGGACTTCACTTCTGCTTCTGCTTTTGAATAACGCGGTAGTGTGTAGTGTTCACTATAGACCGGATGATTATAATCCCGGCGATATGTGGACACTGTCCCGGCTCCTTCATTGGGTCGCCCGCGGTGACGGTCCGCCATCAGCATGTGGTTCGGCCGCCGGCGGGAAACATGACGCTCACGGATCCGTCAGAGATCACATATTGTACATCTGTTTTACAAAATGTGCCTTATCTTAATTTAATTCATTAACATATCCTACATAAACTTGTAATGCATTTATGTGTTTGTTATTAGTCTGCTGCCAACACTTATTATTATTATTATACATATAATATATTATGTTCTATAATTCATTTTCAATCTGTACAAACCGACTTTAATGTTTGTGTTGGCTGTTTCTACAAATAAAGTTTTTATACAGTAAGACAGTTGTGATTGTGATCATTTTTTGTATTCATCGTCACCAAATGGGTCAATTCAAAGCCTTTATAAAGTCCCTCTTCCTCTGGAAACTGTCTCCTAATGGCTGACACACACAACACATGCAGGTAAGGGTCTAAATACTAGCTTTGCTATTGCCTGATACATGATGATAATAATCTGTACAGTGTTGTGATCTGAGCATAGTGTTATACATATCGTCAGGCTAACGTGAATACATCTATAAGCTAACACTGTTCTCTTGCCCTGTTCTCCTCACACCACAACTCACCGTTGCTCTGTCTAACCCTGGCCTGTCCTGCTCACTTGGCTTCATATCAGGCTCATAATTATATGATATCATCATATATATCAATTATATGAATTATATATATCATACGAGTAAACATTTAGGCTACAATTCCCCCAGCTTTCCGAGCTGTCATTGCAATCCATTGCTTTCCTATTGTTTACTTTGACCGCTCTACCTCATGTTGCGTCACTTCCGGTTCGGCGGTTTTCAAATGCGGAAGTAAAATTTTCTCACAAAAACGACTCCAGAAGCCTAAATAGCGTTTTATAAGTATATGTTTATATTTAAATCTAGTTCCTACATTATTTTTCTATACATTGGCTTACTGGGTACTCTAACCTGCAACATGGGCTTTAACATTGGTGGCTGTTGTGCCCATTTCTGTCCACCCAGCATTGTAGGGGTGACCGGACGCGGCACCTCGATTTGATGAGCCAAACTGATGTGGTGAACTCTTTTAAAATTGTGTCTTAAATTGCCAGCTGCTCTGTTTAATGTTTTTGATATTGTGTGTGTGTTTCGTGTTATTTTTTTCTTCTCTCTTCAGAATTGGGGCAGCCAGTGGCAGAACATAAGCGTCTCTTCCCGATTGGGGTGGTGGGTTCTTTTGCCTGAATGCTGTGTTCACAGTGAGGTGTGAAGTGAGTGTGCACGTATGATCGCTATATCCGTTCTGCTAAAGAGAGCCAGCGCCCCATTCGGAAGTGAGCGTCCGTGTAATTTTGTGTCCAGATTATTTTTGATTTATTGGTGTTGTCTTAAATAAAATTTGATACGTTTTATTGAGGAAATAAAGTTTTGTACTATTTTCTACTCCATGTCTGATACCTGACTCTGATACAACGAACCTTTGAGCCTTATTTAATTACAGGGCATTTCGCCGGAAAGAGGCCCCCGGGTGGCGTAGTCGGTAACTTTCTTAAATCTTTAGTGTACCTCTAGTCAAAGCTGCCACATAAACTAAGGCCTAATCTCGGCTTAATCTAAGCCCGGTCTGTGAAACCGGGCCATATTGTATAGACTTAGTCCCCGACTTATCTGAGAACACAATATCTATGCCAGCAACATATATGAACATTTATGTGTCCAAACATGTGAAGAAAATATTTGAGTTCATCCATATATGATACCATATATCTGCATATATTACAGTATAGTATTCGTTTCTCGCATATATGGACAACATTAAGTATTAATATGTGACATACATATTTGTTTTCCACATATTTAATAAATGTATGTAAACACATGCATGTGATACTGATGCATTTTTAAAGCTGTGGCATATGGTTATGATACTTTGTGGATGTATTTGTCAAAAATGACAAAGAAAACACTGCATATATACTGCATATATTTGGTATTCACACAATACAGACACAAAATCTCCAACTATAGGCATTTAATTACAAGGCATTCAGATATAAGATACATATATGCGTCTTCTTACATATATTTCACATTTACTGTATGTGCATATACAGGAAAATATATGGCACTTACATGAAAACGTCCATTTTTGCTATATTTTGAAATATATGTTTCATATGTCTATGTGTTTTACATATATGAATTTTGCATATATTCTCATATAGGCAGCAGACATACATACATTATATATGTAATTTACATATATTGACATATATTACATTTCTGTATGGGAACTTCACTTTCACTTTATATATAAAGCTTGCAGGACAACTTGGTTGGCATTGCCTTTTCAGCGTGAGAAATACACGGTGTGGCGTGTGAGCGTGTGAACTGGTTGAATTGTGTGTGTCTCACGGCCAATGCGTGAGACTTGAGAACCCTGTGATCATCAGCAGTTGTGGAAACACGAGGAGAAAGAGTGTAAAAACTCAGTAGACCAGAGGATACAACATCTGCCACCAGAAAATTCACACATTACCACATGACAGCTGAGCACGAAAACACCAATCAACCACAAAAGCAGTCCGTGAAGAGCTCGACCGTTGCAAGTGGACTCTAAAAACCACTCAGTTGCAGCACTACAGAAATGAACTTCAAACTTTAACTTTTCCCCCATATGCTCAAATGGTTTAAAAGGCTGCTGAAGGGTGGCAGGCAGCCAAAGCTTTTTAATCAAACAAGCAATGAGTTCCTCACTTCTCAAAACGGTGTTTGCATAATTCACAATTTAACAGTAATCCATCACTTCCAACCAGCAGGAGGGCCTGAAGACTTTGCTACACCACAACTCAAATGTAGCTTTTCCTTTTTTTGCCCAGTGCAGTCCACATATTGATTAAAACAAATCTGTTGGATTGAATTTGAGTGTTTTTTTTTTAATCCATTTATAGGCCCCAGTGACTCCAATTGCCATAGTAACCATGCATCAGAATATAAACTGAATAGAAATTAACAAATACTGATAATCACAAATATTGATAAAGGTTTACATGAGCCAAAGTTAACTTGGTGCAGAAAAACGGACACATTCTGAGCACGTAAACACATTCAGTAATGTTTTTTTCAATGTTACGCATAAAGAAGTATAATTTTCGCTGAAGTTGGAAGTCCCTAAAAAGACTTGATTTAAAGTGCACAGAATATATAGGAAGAGTACTAAGTTTATATAAAATATTAACCAGAGCTTGCATGGAAATCAGAAGAGAGTTATTTGTAATATTGTTGTGTCTTTATAGAAGTGTTTCATATCGAGTCAGAGACTGTCCTGTATTCTCTCTTTTCTATCATTAATATAATTAAAGAGCTCTCAGTTCTCCTGTATGTGTTTCTGTCTGTGATTATTTGACAAATAACAGCTGAGTTGAACTGAGAAGGTCCACTTCCAAAAGAGAGAATCCACTTGCTCGTATGACTTTAATACAAAGACTCCACATGGAAAGAGCTCTCGCTCCGCTACATTATTGCAAAGATTCCACATATTTTACTACTTATCAGCTGTTAATCATCTGTTTTCTATGTGAATATACAGTAAAATGTAATTTATTCCTGTGATCAAAGCTGAATTTTCAGCATCATTACTCCAGTCTTCAGTGTCACATGATCCTTCAGAAATCATTCTAATATGATGATTTGATGCTCAAGAAACATTCATTATTTGAACATACATTGACATACATTACATGACATACATTGTTGAAAACAGTTGTGTAATTATAATTTTTTTAAATTATTTGATGAATAGAAAGTTCAAAAGAACAGCATTTATCTGAAATCTAAAGCTTTTGTAACATTAAACACTACCGTTCAAAAGTTTGGGGTCAGTAAGAATTTGCTTTTGGGGGCAAAGCATACCAATATCAAGTTTTTCCGCGCACTTTCACGAAATGCATAGATGCAGCCCTGGCACCTCTGCGTCTGCAGGGTGTTCGCATCATGAACTACATCGACGATTGGTTGATTCTGGCTCATTTGCATCAGTTGGCGGTTCGACATCGAGATGTCGTTCTCGCCCACATGAAAGAGTTAGGGTTACGGCTAAACACCAAGAAGAGTGTGCTTTCTCTATGGAGGGGTCAGAAAGCTCTCGGATTTCATCAAAAATATCTTCATTTGTGTTCCAAAGATGAACGAAGGTCTTACGGGTTTGGAACGACATGAAGGTAATTAATGAAAGAATTTTCATTTATGGGTAAACTAACCCTTTAATGTACTACCAATTGTTGGGGAAAAAAACAAAACAAAGCAACTTATGATGTTTACCTGAATAGGAAAATCAAACACCTACGTACTGTATATTTCAATGTAGTTTATAGTTTGTCTAGCACTAGACTGTATCCCTTTCCCCAAAACCAGAAGAATATGCAATGACAAACGTGCCTAGTTTTGTACTAAGCTATAAAGAATAAAACTGTAATTATGGCCATAAATTATTGCAGTGACTATGTGAATTTAGTGGACAGTATTTGTGTAGTGCACTTACACTGACATACAAAAAAACGTGTTTAAGGCGAGACACGGAAGGCAAAAACATCGTCTTCTTTCAGACTGTGGTGAAAAAAAGTCCGAAATACACTTTATTTTATTACACTTTGTCTGTTTGCGTCAGTAGATTTCGCATAAATTCAAAGTTGTCGTTGTAAATCATCCCGCCGATCCGCGATCTCTGTCTGCTCTTTGTCATCACAGGCACCGCTGGAAAGCTCTCTCTTCACCGTACAATGCTGTCGGATCCAAATATGGTAATTTCCTTTTTATCAGCAACCAATCGTGAAAGTAAAAGGGCTGAATGCGCAATCTCATTGGCTGATGATAAATCTTTAAAGCCCGTTTTCTCAAAATGACCTTTCTCTCATACTCCAAGTTCGAAATCTCCACTTCAGCAGTAGCGTGGGAAGGGGGGTGCTGTGGGGGCTGCAGCCCCCTCGTCATAGCATCAGCAAGTGGGGGGCTGTGGACTAACATAATATTGTACTTTTAAAATGTGAAATAAAAATAAATAAATGGACAGCGTTAACTAACTCTCTTATGCCTAATGTAGTGAGTGTTCAAGCTACGGAGAAAATGAAATAAAGTTTGAATTTGTCATGCTTTGTTCAGATCAGAGCTCGTGAGCGGAGATTGAACGCATTTCTGAATATTCCGCTCCCTCGCTCATTCCGCTCAGGGTCGCTCGCTCAACCCAGAACGGCCTGCTGGTTCGAAAATATGTGGAATAAGGGCTGCCTCCGACTAAAGTTTTCTTCTAGTCGACTAGTAGTTGTTCATTTAAGCCATTAGTGGACAAATCGCCCCTTTATATTAATTGTATTACTTAAATAGGCTATATACAGGATAATGAGCGTGTACATAATATAGCCGCACTCAAGCGCACGGCCGCACGCGTAAAGATTGCCACAAAGAACCGGCAAAAGTATGAATGTGTCAAAAATAGTGTGGCGTTAACTCAAGTTGAGGGAACAGTAAATCTCTAATTTTAATCCGACTACGCCACACTGGGGGGCACCAGGGAAATAACTCCCACGAAAGACACACAGGTAAGTGTTACCATTTGGACAGGCAGAGAACAGGAGACATGAGGGACAATACAAAAATACTTTATTATAAAATGATCAGCACCAATAAAACTCGCTCTCAGGACTCACACATAACAAATACTTCCTCCGAGCCAAGCTTGGCGGGAACAGGGCAGGCCGGCTGCAATCCCAGAGGTTGTCCAAATCCACCTCAAGTCACCGCAAATCAAACCAGCACACCCACACCATAAGGACGTGTTGTCAGCACACACAGCACACGGGGTAGCACACGGTGTAACACAACACTCGAATGAAGCAGCTAGCCTCCCCCGTTCCACGCCAAATCCTCACTGGCTCCTGGAGAGAGAAGAAAAGGGACTCGTAGTAACAATCAAAATAAAATACACAAAATAATGAAAAGAAACTAAAGTAAAGCCACCCGATATGGCAGCTATAATACTCCAGCCCACTAACGGTGCCTTCCGCCGCTCAAGCTGACAATCAGCAACTAGTGGCACAAAAATAACAGGACCGGGGAGGAAAGGAAAACAAACACAAACTTATATTATAATTATAAACAAGGAAAATGCCACAAGTAATCACACAAAACAGAATTTACCACAAAGTAAACCCACTGTTAGACAAAACCAAAATTCAAAATAAACAATATAGAAAACAACCTGGCAAAAAAATAATAAAATAAAATAAACTATATAAACAAAACTAAATAACCCTGGTAAGCAGCCGGGCAGACGCAAAGCTAGAGAACTAGCCTTCCACCATACCAGCCATATAATCACCAGGCGTTAGTCCAACAGCACAAATAAACTAAACAAATTTAACTGAGAAAACATTTCCGGGAAGCAAAACAGCAGCGGCGTCGCGTGCAGCGTTTTCCACTATGGATTAGAGACTGCGATGATCCATTCTCCATTCACCTTCAACAACGAAACACAAGTCACTTATATGTCCCGAACCCCGAGTGTGAACAAGGGAGAGGTTACTTACAGTTTAGGTAAAACCATGATCGAACGCAACGTTGTATGGTTACTCACAACCGGTGCTGCGGCTCTGTTTACTGGCCAGCGTTCACCCGCATCTGCCAACGCGTTCTTACTGCTACATGTGACATGATAATTACCCCAAACACAGCGATAGAGCTTAGGATGTATATATCAACGTACCTGAAAGCAACTCCGCCAGAAAACTGTTACCATGCCATCGCCACCAGCCCAGCTATAAATAAACTATAAATGAAGCACATTACTAAAGTAATCCGTGTATTTACACTGCAGAAAGAGAGTGCAAACATACCTTAAGGGGACCGAGAACCGAAACAAAATGCCAGGAAGTGAGGAGCACTGACCTACAAGGACCTGTGAGCCCGTCAAAATAAAGGTCCTTAAATAGTACGGCTGCTTCCCCCTTATTGGAGTATCAAAGCCCCACTCAACAAAGACCAATCGGCAGGCCAAATCACTTATCCGGCCACAATAGCAAGGAGACATTTAATTGTTTATTAATAAACTGGTGTTTTCTGTGTCGCTGCAAAGATGAAGTTCGCGATGCGGACTCACCATGAACGCCAGAGAGAAATGCATGTGAAATGCACATTATTTCATATGGATTACATAATCAGAGAGTAGCCTATTTCTTTTCGTTTTGAATAGTTTCGTTTAAAAGTAGACATTTCAAGCTTTCTATAATATATAGCCTATATTTCTCAAATCTGTGAGGCACAAACTGAGTTTCGACGCCCTCCAGTTCACGTGCAATGCAAGTGATTGTGCCGGCGCCTTATTACATTGTCTTCTATATATTTGCTTCTTATTTATTAAATACAGGCAATTGGTTGATAAAACATTGATCAAAATTAAGATACAATTTATACAAAACGAAAATCTTTTAAAAATAGTCTTTCTACAAAACAAAACTCAATGAAGTGGTCAAAATCATGTCTTACGTCCATGTCTCGTCATATTGCGCATCTCATGATGTATCTTTATCTTTCTCATGCTGCATACGCTCACTTTCATAATCAACATTGATTAAATAAAAAAATAACATTAGCCTATAATATTTAAACATAAATATGAAACTAAATTTACATTTACATTTTACATTTAGTCATTTAGCAGACGCCTTTATCCAAAGCGACTTACAAATTAGGACTAAATTCAGCGAGTCATCATAAAGAGGCAAAAGCAACAACAACGCAAGAAGTGCTCAAAATACGAAGTTCAGGTATTATTCAGAGTAGCATAAGCCTGATAAGTGATGTTTCAAAGGGAAAGGAACATTTTTTTTCTATTTTTTTTTTCTATAAGGTTAAGTGCTCACGGAAGAGATTGGTTTTCAGCTGTCTTTTGAATGTTGTCAGGGATTCTGCATTCCGGATGAGGGTGGGGAGAGCGTGTTTTAAATGTTTTCTTTAATGGCTACAACACATATACAGTACAGAGAAATTTCATGTCTTGTCGTCAGCCACAACATAATGACGTCACATATTTTCCAACCCAGCCCTCAGCCCTCAGCCCCCCTCGCATGAAACAGCTTCCAGCGCGCCTGCACTTCAGTAGCATCTATATACACCAAACTCTCCAGTCTTGTACCTAGTTATATTATGAAGACATTTACAGAGGGATTTGTAAATATATTATTCCTAGCCTGATTTATATAACATTTTATTCCAAAAAACATGGCGAAAATCATTTAAGGCTATTGACAGTATATTCTGATTTACAGGATAACAAAAGTAGATATCCATAAATCCCTCTGTCATTTTTTTCCCCATCTAATATGTGAACACAATGAAAAAATATTTTTTAACCTGGCTTTATCCAATACTCAGATTTCATTTTTTTAAATATATACAAATTAGTGCATATTTAATTAGATATTGCCTAATTTGCATATTTAAACATTAAATTACAGAAAACTTGTAATACATTTTTTTTTTCTCATCTTAATCAACTGGGCAAATTTCATGGTGATATCTGCTAGTTAAAAAAAATACCCTATTCACCTGTAGTGTCTCGCCTTAAAAGACAGTAATTTAGCTTTGTCTTACATTAAAGGGATAGTTCACCACAACATTTTTATTGGCTGTTAATTTACACACGCTCAGGCCATCTAAGATGTAGGTGACTTTTTTCCTTCAGTAGAACAGTGTGGCGACGGGGGTGTGATAAAGCGAGGTCTGCAGCGGGGGAACGAGTGCGGAGACGAGTGGTGATAACCCTTACGGAACGAAAATATATTTCCATATTTTTATGATCAATATATTATATGGTGTAAATACACTGAAAAATATATGACATAATATATTGGGTTAATATATTGTGTTATATATTACAATGTACATAAGGAATTGGCGCTTTTCATTTATTGAAAAATATATTTACAATATATTTACACTGTAAAATGTATTTAGTTGAGTGTACTTGGATAACGTGGAAAAAGACTGCCTTAAATTTTACAATATAT
Source organism: Leuciscus leuciscus (assembly GCF_965113295.1). Lineage (NCBI taxonomy): Eukaryota > Metazoa > Chordata > Actinopteri > Cypriniformes > Leuciscidae > Leuciscus > Leuciscus leuciscus. The sequence continues at coordinate 1,479,497 of NC_138730.1, forward strand.
TAACGCAATATAGATATAATAAAATATGCAATATATTTTTCAGTATATTTACACCATATAATATATTGACCACTGTTAAAAAACAATCTTACATCTTGGATGGCCCGAGGGTGAGTAAATTAACAACAATTTTTTTTATTTTTGGGTGAACTATACCTTTAATAAATGTTTTTTACTGTGACAGCAGTTACCCATGTCATATTGAAATCAACTCACGCACCTCACAGACACGGATGAAACTGTTGGGATCCTCCTTTAGGTAATATGGAAGTCCGAGCAAAGCAGCTGCTCTTCTCTTCTGGTTTGAAGTCTCAACACACACAAAAAATGGGAACGTTAGACAAACTGTGACTGTCACTGTTGTGTTCTGTTTAGTCTGGTTTCATTGGACTTGTCTGTCTGTCATCATGTCACGTGTCTTCTTCACTGTCATGTGTCTTCTTCACTGTCATTATTAGTTCAGTTGTATCACCTGTGTCTAGTTAATCATCATCTACATCACCTGTGTTCAGTTAATCGTGTTCATCTGTGTTAGTATTTAAGTTCATTCAGTTCAGTCAGTCTTTGTGTGTGAGTATTCTGCCTGCACCTGTTAGAATTTCTATTTAGTAAAAGTGTGTATTGGAGCCTTTTTGTCTTCACCTTCTTCTGCCTGCACCACACCCTGACAGAATAATGGACTGCCCTAAAAATGGACGATAGGGTCAAAATGATCGTCTTGGCTCAGGAGAGCCAGAACTTTTTTCCTTTGCCCTGGGCTTTGCAGCCTTGCCGTCACCAGCGCCCTCGAGGACGAGAGCCAGAGGACCTTGTTCCTGATCAGGACCACTTTCAATCGTCCCATTGATCTCCCTGACACCACGGGACTGAACTGGAGGGAAACTGTCCTCTGGTGTCAGCCCTCGATCAGGAACACAGTCAGAGCCGGGGATTCCTCACGCCATGCCTGAGCCCTTGTCTTCAGCTAAGATGGCCGCCGCCTCACCGCCTGAGCCCTCAGCCAAGATTGCCGCCGCCTCCACCTGAGCCCTCAGCCAAGATGGCTGCCGCCTTGCTGCCTGAGCCCTCAGCCAAGAAGGCCACCGCCTCGCCGCCTGACCCATCCGCGACCCAAACTCCACCTCAGCCCAACGGTCCATTAATGTCCCCTTGGCTCCTACCTCCCTCCGCTCCACCGTGGCCCATCTGATCACCAATTTCCGGAAGGCTCCCTCGTCCCCCCGGATCCACCTTGGTCGCTCGTCGACCTTCCCTCACCTCTGGACTGCACTCCTCTGGCTACGCTTCATCCCCCTGGCTCCATTGGACTCCTCACTCCCTTCCTCCTTGGTCCTCACTCCCTCTGTCTCCACCGTGCCCATCTGTGTCCCTGCCTGCACCTCAGTCGCCAGAGCCGGCGGCCCCACCATGTCCCGCCGGATCCTCAGTGTCGCCTGGACGCGTCGGCTCTCCACCCTGGTCTCCTCTCTCACCTGCTCCGCCCCCATCAGTCGGCCCCCTGGAGTCGTCAGCCCTGCCTCCTCCATGGCTCCTCCCTCCGTAGTCTCCGCCCTGGCCACCTGCACAGCCTGCTCCGCCCCGGCCGCCTGCACCGTCTGCTCCACCCTGGTCCCTCCTGCCTTCAGTCTGCCCTCACCCACTCTTCATCCTCCTCCTGAGTCCCCTCCCTCCGCAGTTAGTCCTTCCACGGCGCGAGGACGCGCTTACCGGGAGAGGGGAGTAATGTCACTGTTGTGTTCTGTTTAGTTTGTTTTCATTGGACTTCTCTGCCTGTCGTCATGTGTCTTCACTGTCATTATTAGTTCAGTTGTATCACCTGTGTCTAGTTAATCATCATCTACATCACCTGTGTTCAGTTAATCTGTGTTAGTATTTAAGTTCCTTCAGTTCAGTCAGTCTTTGTCCATTATCTGTTGTACTTAGTGTGTGAGTATCCTGCCTGCACCCGTTAGAATTTCTATTTAGTAAAAGTTTGTATTGGAGCCTTTTTTCTTCGCCTTCTTCTGCCTGCACCACACCCTGACAGTGACAACTGTAGGACCAAGCATGCTTATAATACTTATTTCTGATAACACTGGGGCTGAGTGCTGATGTGTCATTTACCATCACAAAATGTTTCATTGCATCATATTGCATTGCATATAATGTGTGCTGGTCAACTAGTCTAAAATTAAGAAACCCCTAGTAATAAGTAAAACAACAACATAGGAACATTGTGTGTACATTTAAGATGGGCTACTTAATTTATTATTCCAATGTCCAAATATGATACTAAATTCCACAGAAAAAAAGGGCTTCTATTTGTGACATGCTGTCTTTGCATTTGAACATTGCACATTTTAAACAGGACACGCATTAGCTGAATAAATGTTAGCCAATACAAACATATTTATAGAAAACAGTTGACAGTGAATAGACAGGAGTCCAATAATAGCATAACGAATCACTTATTCTAAAAAGAATATCAAGTATAAGTTAGACGAATCCGACATATAATGAGCGCTGTGTTAACGGTAAAACGTACGTCATTTAACAAATTTTAAAAACACTGATGGATAATACAAAATGCTTTCTGACATTTTGACAGAAAAAAAACAAGCAAGAACAAAATTTTAACTTTAAAAGTCAATTTTCATTTTACAATTATCTTATGTCTGTGTGCGCACGTCTGTGTTTGTGAGAGCTCACGCAGCACTGATGCAACGGTACTTTTTAATCCATAATTAACTAACGCGATAGTTTTCATACAAAATAAATATGTAACACAATTATGTATTTTAGTTATTATTAACACAATAACGTAACCAGTGATGGGAAAAACAGCGTTACTAACGGCGTTACTTTTTTCAGTAACGAGTAATCTAATTGATTACTCCTCCCATCTTAATAACACCATTACCGTTACTGCCCAAAAATGTGGTGCGTTACTATAATTTAAGCTGTTTTTTTTCATCAGACCAACTATATCTCTGACGCCGGTTTCACACGTGTTAGCAGAGCGGAGGCAGCGCAGAAGCAGTCCGTATGGTGAGCGGGAGCAGCACACGCCTGTTTTGCTTTCACACTGGCAGCGTTTGTTGCGCGCAGCTGAACCGCGGCTTGTGTAGGCTACAGACTTTTGTCTATACTGTATGTGTGCTATATTAATCTGTCTATTCTTTATTTTTTGTTTTTATATTGAGTTGTTTGCTCGTGGGCCAGGGAAAGGTTGTCAAAAACACTTTTAAATGACTTGCAATCGGCACCAAGAGCCACTGCAACTTCATCCCATGCTTTTTCCTTTGCCTGCAAGTCTTTATAAAGCACATTATGTGGATCATAAATAACTTTATGCTTCTCAACCTCCACGATGAGATGAGTGTCGTCCATTATTGTCGTCTTTTCAGGTGCACTCTGAAGACCACCGCCTGTGACACTTTAGAGAACAAGATGGCTGCAAATAATCTCGGCTCAGCCGGTCTAGCATGAAAACTATAGCAGGCCTCCGGAATCCAAAGACCAGCAGTCAGGTCACCCTGGATGGGTTTAACTCTGATCCTGAGCTTGCTAATGCTCTCAACCAATTTTATAACCGCTTTGATACCCTTGATTTTAGTAATGAAACTCAGGAACTGAGAAATAAATTTGAATATAACCAGCACCCTGTAATAGACCAAAAAAAAGTGGAAAAAGCATTCCGCTCAGTAAAAGTAAATAAAAGTCATGGACCTGAAAAAATCTGTGGTCGCTTGTGCAAAAGAACTGAGTCCTGTATTCCACTTAATGTTTAAGAAGTCCTTACAGACACAGCATGTAGCCAAGGTATGGACGGAGGCTGTGGTAGTTCCTGTTCCCAAATCCAGTTGCCCCAAAACCCTTAATGATTTTAGACCGATTGCTTTCACGTCGATTTTAATGAAAATCTTAGAAAAATTGTTAAGGTCAGAAATCCTACTGGAAACTGAGCAAGAGCAGTCGAAGATGCCACAGTTACCTTGCTGAACTTACTTGTTAAACCCCTGTTAAACAGTGCCCCTGTGACAACAAGCTTGGACCCCCTTGTGGCCCCCCTAAATGTAGAGTGTGAAATAATTTTTACAAAACTTTTTTTTCGCAATAGTTTTTTACATCCGTTATTAGACCTATTAGACCGTGGCAACGCGGAACAGAAATGTCACCCACACATTTTCTAGAGGGGCTGTTTAAAGCGGAACACAACAGTGCGTAGAACATGCATCTGCAGGTTTTTTTCTACTCAGAAGTTGGTGGAAGTTTTGCGCGAATATTATAATTGAAGTCTTCAAGCAAAGAAGGAAATATAGAGGTAAGTAAAATTGTTAATATGTTGTATTATGTATATGTAAATGCATAACGTTAGATCAGCTAATTTTAACCTGGCCGTTTGTTATTTTGTGGCAGTTTGAAAAGGGATAAAATATGAGCCATTCCACCGAAAGGGTGACATTTGCCTGTTGTAACTTTTAAAAATTAAACTAATTTATTATCTTTTTTCAACACTGAATCTAATAACACACACATTCCACTATTCAAAATGTATATTGGTCAATCTCAGGTAACTTTATTTCATTTTTTACAAGGTTTCAAAGTGGGAGATGGATGCATTTTTCTCAGTCCTGTTACCAAAAATCAGGTGTCTTTTAAAAAGTATGTTTAAAAAAATGGCAGCTAATTTCTTTGTTTTACTCTCACAAAAGTGTTGATTTTAAAGAAATGGTAGGTTGCATGTTTAAATAATTGACATTTGTCACTAAAAATCACAATATATGCACACAAGGTGTACATATAAAAAAAAAAAAAATGCAAAGCCATTTTTTTTATTTTAAAGGAGACCCAAACCTTAAATTTATAAATGTTTTTATCATGTAATTAATTAAACTGTTGGATAAATGATAAACATAACACAATTGAGAAAATCAGTGGTTTAACTTATTTTTTAGAGAAAAACTATTTAATAACAGGAATGAAAATTGCATAACAGGAATGAACGTAACAGGAATGAACGTAACAGGAATGTATCCGGACATTCCGGTGTGTGTGTGTGTGTATAGCTTGTGTGTGTGTGTATAGCTTGTGTGTGTGTGTGTGTGTGTGTGTGTGTGTGTGTGTGTGTGTGTATAGCTTGTGTGTGTGTGTGTATAGCTTGTGTGTGTGTGTGTGTATAGCTTGTGTGTGTGTGATAGAGATTAGAGTTCTCAACGGGCCTGAAAATTACAACCCGACCCGACCCGGCCCGTGGCTTTTAAAGCCCGGACCCGATGTAACCCGACACATCAACATGAATCAACATGAATTATCTGCCCGAACCCGGCCCTCGGAATTTTTTTTTTTTCTCATACACGTATTATCATGACCAGCAGACGCGAATTCAAATCAACCTTTAATGTTCACGCCTTTTAACAATACAAACAACTGAAACAATAAACTTTAAATATATAAATAGGCTGTAGTAGCGACGGTGAATTCACCTGCGGCAAGTTTACTTTTCACCAACTCCATCTTCTTCTCCAGGCTAAAGGCGTGCACGCAGCGGCGTCTGCCCCCGCCCCTCTCCATGATGCACTTTGCTCGCAGCAGCCAGACTTTCTTTACGGTGAACAGCAGCGATGATTAATAAATGTTTTGTTTTTTTTACTTAGCGGAAAAGATTAAGCCCGAGGTCCGACCCGACCCGAGTCATTTGCTTATATTTTCGACCCGAACCCGGCCCGAACCCGCGGGTCCCGTCGGGTTTGTCGGGCCGACCCGACCCGTTGAGAACTCTAATAGAGATTTCTGAAGGAATGTGCTTGTTTGTCACAGCCAAGAAGATGAAAAGTGAACAAAGGAGTGAAAGAAGGAGAGAGAGAGAGAGAGAGAGAGAGAGAGAGAACGGAGATAGTGTGGCGGGTGTATCAGCATGCCATCAGCATCCCATGGGTGTTTCTGGCTCCTGGGTTCTCTCCATCTTCATGTCGTCGCTGTCGGGCGGAAACCTCGTATGTCCAAATTTGGTCAATTTCATATTTTTTCACAAATCGATGCTATTGGTCAGTCCCCACGTGGTTCTGTTATTTTTACAAATTATTAACCAATCTAAAGTGTTGAAAATAGCTTGAGAGCAAATCTCGTAACTCCATTGGACACTTCAACTGTCTGAGAATCCTCGTAACTCCTCCTCTTCTTCACTCCGCGGCGGGCGGGAGGCTCGCGGCATTTTGTCTCCTCAGGATTGAAACTCGCAACGATTAAGAAACCCTCGTCGAGCAACACGTAAAGCAAGCCTTAACTCTGATTTTATCTGTATTAAACTATGATATCAGTTATTGATGCATTTTAAATGTCTACGTATTACTAGGCTTATTATTAGGCTTATTATACTTGTGCATTGAAGTTTTAAAATGTATCTAATATTATACTTGAATTGAATTAAATGTTTTGGATACCAGCTTTAAATGATTGTTTTTATTATTATTTTACTGACTCGAAGTTGGCACTGTGCATGTAAAATACCCCAAGTAGCAGGTTTTTATTTATGGGAGAAAAAGGGTCTGTCTACTGGTGCCAGTAAGTTAAGCCTATTTTTGCATAACTCTGTCTGTTTTTTAGACAATAACGAGTGAAAATAGTTAGGTTAGATACATTTGAGTAGGCTTGTTTTGTTAAAAATCGATAGCTGTAATGCTTCGGTGCAGAAGGAAGCCCGTGAGCCACGGAGGTAAGTTTGCGTGCAGATTAGGCTAATTTCTGCCTATTAGACAACGTTAGTCAGCTCATCATTTTTTGTTCTGCTTCACTTATAGCTCTTAAACCTTTAAAATGGAGTTTAGGAAGATGTATGTAACCACGGTCGTTAGCTTTGGTTAACAATTGAAGCCTTTTCTCTTGTCAAAAGGCTCAACGCGACCGCCGATTTTGTTTGCGTGCAGATTAATTTCCACCTATTTTAGACAGCCTAATATTTTGGTATTGCATCACTCATATCTCTTAAACGTTTAAAATGGAGTTTAGGAAGATGTATGTAACCACAATCATTAGATTTGAATAGCTCTTAAAGCCTTATCTCTTATCAAAAGGCTGAACGCGACCTCAGACTTTGATGAACACTGCTGGCAGCAGCGCCGTCTGTGTCCGTTCCATTCTAATCAATGACAGCGTAACCTCGTATCTCCCCGCTCCCAAGTCATAAATCTCGTATCTCCGATTAAACATGATTTTAGGGAAATGTTGTGTTAATGTTGGTATACAACAGTATATGATAGCAATATAAGGTATAATACCAACTTTAACGATACAATGTTTAATAACTAAAAAAATATGCAGTTTTTTTAATTTCCTGAAAAATAATGGTTTTGGAGATACGAGGATTCCGCCCGACAGCGACGATGTACAAAACAAAAACCTTTCTAAAAATCTGTCTCTAGTTTGGCCCAGACTTCTCTTTCGATTTCCATGTGACGATCTGTGACTGGCCTCGCGGGTGGGATAATACACACAATGTCCTCAAACAAGTACCAAAGGATGTCTTCGCGGGCTGGCCAGAAAAACCGGTTGATCCCAATCTTTTGCATACAACGGACCTCAACATGTGTTTCACTTGTATCAGTGAAGACACCAGGGAACAGATCACCATCGTACCTCAGCACACACCATTTGCCAACAACTTCAAGACTTTGCCACTGAACTTCTGTCTCTGTGGGGGCCATGGAAGCTGTCTGCTGATTGCTGAACTTGAAATGCTTTGCATTAAAGCACCCACAGTTCAGATTTTGTGTTGTCGTGCACAAGCAGCTGACGTCCCTGTATATCAATTCTCCACGGGCTAGGGACACTACCTGATGGATCCTCATAATGGACGGAACTGGTGGCACATCATTGGGCATCTCTGAAACTGCTTCCTCGCTAACAAAAAACAACTGTATTTTTGTGTTTGTCTCTTTCAACACAGCATACAGCTCTGCAGCATCCGGAATGTCTCTTCCTCGGCTTACTAAATTGTCAGCCCTCCTCTTCAGGGCCCCTCCCACACCATCCGGGGCACCCTTCCCGTGGCTCGCCTCGAAAAAGTTCCACGTCCCGGCAGTGAATCCCCGCTTGAACAGCTCAGTAGAAAACAAGAATAAATTACCTCGTTGTTTGTACTGAGTGCAGGGGCCATCACTGTAAAAATGGACAGTGGAGACCTCTGGATGTGCACTCTGCACATAATCAAGCACTGGTGACAAGTGCTGCCAGATTGCTGGTGGGCCCTTTATTCTTGAGGGTGACACTGTGCAGAAAGACATCGGCAGAGGGGTTGCATGCACATAAAGCACACCTGTGTGCAGTGTTGCCTGCTGGTGTGATGCTCCGAAGTGGACTGCCTGTATTTCTGTGCTGTACTTGCAGAGGTAATTTTCTGAAAAGTCAACATGAATTATGCATTCATGAGCTTTTAAGTTTTGTCTCAACGCCCTGTAGTGTGTGAACTGATTGCTGATGTTAAAGGTGTGTCTCTTAAACCTGTGCAGCAGCAGGTTTAGCCGTTCCAGCAGTTCTTCTTGAGTGGTCTGGAACTCTTTTTTGATTGTGATTTTAGATGTTTTACCATTGGGGTCATTCATGTGTTGCTTATCCACAACTACCCATTGGATATAACACACATTATTTTCTGGGTTGTACTCTGTAGAGACTGGGCAAGAGAGGTCTTTGCACTCAGAACATTCTCCATACATGCACTTTAAATTTTCTGTCTCACATGAGATCTCTTTCACAAGGTCATCCAGATTGAGGGTGCTGATTACTTTCAAGTAGTGCAGCTTCTGGACAAGAAAACCCAGATTCTCATGCATCTTGCACATGCACGTGTCCCGATCACTCAGAGTCGGATGAACAACCCAAAAAGGTCTGAGCTTGCAGAAGAGTGAGTATGAGATGGAGCTTTGTTCTTCAGCCAAAAACTTCTTGTGCAAATTTTTTATGGTATCCAAAAGGAACCGTTTTTGCTTTTTGTTTTTGTTTTGAGTGAGGGTCTGCCTCGTTCCAGTTGTGATGCGACTCCCATCATCCCTTGAGTAAAAAGCCCTCACTCTGCTTATCAGAACATCTGCAACCCTGTTGTTCTGCTTCCGTTGGTAGGTGTAGTTAACCTTCAAATTCTTCTCATTTTTGCATCTTTTAGTTGAAAAGCCCAGTGACTTTAGAGCAAACCGTTGCATTCTGTACTTTTTCAGAACTTTTCCTGTTATCACTTTTGAAATGATTTGTTTTTCCCTCTCCCCCCGTGCATTTTTGTACTTGTTTCGGATGTCTTCCACCAGAGCTTCATGAAACAAAAGAGTCCTCCGAATGGCCACACTTGGAAGCTGTCTCAACTGTGTGTTTACCTTTGTGCGTGGAGATGCATTTTTCTTTTTAAAGCGCTGGAGTCTTTTCTTGTACTTTTGTGTTTTTTTGTTTTCTTTTTTCAACAGAACCTTTAGCTCTTGAATTTGTTTATGAAGCTTTTTTCGTGTTTTTCGGATTCTTCTCTGGCCTTGATTATGTTGCCTAAAAACACACACACCATAATAAATTACACATTGCAATAGTCAGGAAATTGTACTGTAACATTGTTCAATTAATCACTATGATCTGATGGCTAAATTCATACATCCGGTTTGACAGACAGGCTTAAGGTAGTCCCAGACTAAAATGCATGTTTGAGCTGTTTTAACATGAAAGCATATCTTAAAATATGTCAGTGCCATTGTTTTGTCTAAAGATGCACACCAGTAATTTTTTTTTCAAAGGCACATTTATAAAAGCTACTTAAATGCCCTAATTGAACTAAGGCCTAATCCTGACTTAATCTAAACCCTGTCTGTGAAACCGGGACATTGTGTAATATAATCATGTCTATTTTCATTAACCCTAACCCCTCTAGCACATTGTCTTTGGCACATGAGTGTTTCATGAAGTAGACCTGGAAGTGCTTGGTTGTGGATGTACAGCTTGCTCTGGTGATAACTGGGGGCTGTGTGAAGGGGTGACAAGGTGCTGGAGGGCTTCTTTCCTGTCTTTGATGCTATGGTAATTCTCCCTCCACTTTCTGCGACGTCTGCCCATTTCTCTATTACTGAGGTCATTGATTAGTTTCTTTCTGCCTGACTTGAGGTCCTTCCTGTATTTATCACCTTCCTTCTCTAAATATTTCTGTCTCCTCTCTGGGTCTGCATCGCGTCGGGCGCGATAGAGTCGCTGCCTTTCTGCAGCACTTAGTGGTGGATTGGCTCCCTGTAAGCATGGTTTTCACATTGAAAAACTGATACGTCTACAATTTAAGTAACGGTAACTGTAAAACTAAAAAAAAAAAAAAAAAAATTTATTTGATATTAGTGTAAATATTAGTTTATGTAATTACATAAACTAATATTTACACTAATAAATCAATACACCGGAGTATGCTACTCAGTCCTGTTACTGTTACTCAGTCCTGTTACGGTTTATATTAGTAACAGGACTGAGTGTAACAGGACTGAGTTTTTAGCATAAAATTAACAAACACATGAACTATAGCTACATAGCATACTTGCTAATAGCATGAGGATACTGAGCAAATTCTAGTGATTTACCAAACATTTGTATCTTAAAAATAAACAAATAACATCTAACAAATAATTTAGGTAACAGGACAGTATTTTGAGATTGACCTTCTCAGATATAGTTGTAATATCATCAAATATACTGAAAATAAAATGAGAGGACTTACTTTTTGTCTTGTCATTGCCTTCAGAAGATCTAGATGATGCGACTTCCTGTTGAAAATGTGTCTTATGGAATGTTCCAAGTTTTTTAGAGGGGGGAATGTGTTAGTGTAACAGGACTGAGTGAAAACCCGGGGACATGACTAAAATGTTTATTTAATTTAAAATATTAGATCAAATATTTTTTTCTCATGAAATCTTTTATTTTTAAAGCATATATTGGATATAAAGTCACACAACAATGCAAAAAAATAAGATTTCTGAAGGATTTTAATTATTATATTTCATGGTAAAGTTTAGAGATAGAGAGTGGGGACATGCAACAAATGCTATTTTTTTTTGTGTTCTAGGTAGTTTTTATTCATGTTTTTAATTAAACATTTAAAATTTGCATTTAGCTTAATGTGTGGGACACTTTGCTTAATAATAAAATAGATTTTAGAGTTCATTTTCATGCATTTTTATACATATAATGTCCTGGGGACAGAAATGTCACCCATTCGGTGGAATGGCTCATATATGATCAACAAACTCATGGTTCTGAGTGTTTTTACTCAGTAAACGAGTTGTAACATTAAACGTTTAGACATAGTTAGTTTCCTAGCAAGTCAGTTATTTTCAGTAAATTAATTCATAAGCTTCTTGGTCCCCATTGCTTTTGCTCTATATTTCTCAGCTTCTCACCAAAATGAAGAGAAAAATACAGTTAATGTGACTGATACTGAATATGTAATGCAAATGTAAAAATATAATGGAAATGCAATTACAGTTACTGTGACTAATACTGAATATGTAATGCAAATGTAAAAAATAAAATGGAAATGCAAATTCATTGTTGAATGATTATATCCATGGTATTTTGCCTGTTAATGCCTGCAGTGCAGAAAATGATATGACAACAAGGTCTAAATGTAACTGTAAATGTAATTTTGTGTTGTCTAATGTTTATTGTCTGTGTTTTTCTTAAAAATGTATGGATATCTCTGACACTGCAAACCAAATCTACCCACGGGTACAAATAAAGGAACATATAGAAATATATGATGTGTTTTATATTATTTAAGCACCTGAAAGCGCATCAGTTAGATATAATGTTCTACGTCAGTGTGTGATCAGAAGTCAAACTAAACTTATTTAGCATTTACATTTTTTACTATAGCATTTGTAATGAAAAATAGCAACCTACACATATAGAAACAATAGCTACAACATGTCACAGTTGTAATGTTAACCTATTATTAAAAATATATTATCTTAACAGAATTAAAATGATAAATTCTACAAGTTTACCACAATAAAGACAATAGATTGTCATTTACACTTAATTGCCCGACCGAAACAGCATCTGTAAGAATAGCTTTAAATAGAGACATTTCAGATCATTCCAGCAGGACCAGCGACAAGCATACTAGAGGCACAGCTAGAACGCGCAAGTGTTTTTGCCAGAATACTCTGTTCACCCTGTTATTTCATTGTTGTTTTTAGTCAAGGTAAGCCTATCTTCGATCCTATTGTTACTTTGTATTTTTAACTTCACATAATTCTGTATTTTAGAGAGACGCGTTGGCACAATTAACAACAGCCGCGAGTGAAAATTAAAATTATTGTTACATTTGCACTTAAGCCTTTGCTCCTAGCAGGTTGGAATTGCCACATTTTCGCGTTATTTACACTTAATTGCCCGACCGAAACAGCTGTACTCACTCAAGCGGTGAAAGCATTATCCGTATATCTGTGTAATTTGCGCGCTGTCGCGGAAGCGTCAGCGGAAGCGTCAGCGGAAGCGTTCAGCTCTCGTGTTCAGCCTCCTGAATTGTCAGTCAGCAGTCAATAAAGCTGACTTCATTCCAGCCATTGCATCTCATTCTACTCTTAGTATCTTGGGGCTGACTGAGACCTGGATTCGTCCAGAAGACTCAGCAACCCCTGCTGCTCTCTCTAGCAATTTCTCCTTCTCCCACTCCCCTCGCCAGTCTGGGAGAGGTGGGGGTACAGGGCTTCTCGTTTCTAACAATTGCAAATACTCCACGCTCTCTTCTCTATGCAACAACAACTCATTTGAATATCATGCTATTACACTTACAACCCCCATTAAAATCCATATTGTAGTCATTTATCGCCCCCCAGGTCAGCTGGGTAACTTTGTAGATGAGCTGGATGTGCTGCTGTCCACTTTCCCTGAGGACGGCACCCCACTTCTAGTCTTCGGTGACTTCAACATTCATCTCGAAAAGCCACATGCAACAGACTTCACCTCTCTCCTAGCCTCTTTCGATCTCAAACGACTCATCACCACAGCTACTCACAAATCAGGCAACCAACTGGACCTGGTTTACACACGCAACTGCACCACAGAAAACATCCTGGTGACACCTCTCCACGTTTCAGATCATTTCCTCATTACTTTCAGTCTACAACTCTCTACCCCTGCACCACCACCCCCACCACCAGTCACTTTCAGACGAAACCTGCGCTCACTTTCCCCCTCCCATCTCTCCTCTGCCGTGTCATCCTCTCTTCCCCCACCCTCACAATTCTCATCTCTGGATGTGAATACCGCAACGGACACCTTATGCTCCACTCTAATCTCTTCTCTAGACATTATCTGCCCTCTCTCCTCCAGGCCAGCACGCACTACTCCCTCTAACCCCTGGTTATCTGAGGTTCTTCGGGAACACCGGACCAAACTCAGGGCAGCGGAGAGGAAATGGCACAAATCAAAAGACGCATCTGACCTGAGTATGTATCAATCTCTCCTCTCCTCCTTTTCTGTTGATGTTCATGCTGCAAAATCTTCATACTTCCACAACAAGATCAACAGCTCCTCCAACACACGATTACTCTTCAAGACATTCAATTCTCTCCTCTGTCCACCTCCACCACCTCCCGCCTCCTCCTTAACTGCTGACGATTTTGCGACCTTCTTCACCAACAAAACAACAGCTATCAGCAGTCAGTTCTCAGCTCCACACACACAGGAACCCAGACCGACCCCTTCCACAGCCAATACCCCTCTGTCCTCCTTTTCTTCGCTAACCGAGGAAGAAGTATCTACACTTCTCCTCTCCAGTCACCCTACCACCTGCACGCTTGACCCCATCCCCTCACACCTTCTACAAGCCATCTCTCCCACACTTCTACCATCACTCACACACATCATCAACTCATCCCTCCACACTGGCACCTTCCCTACAGCATTCAAGCAGGCTCGGGTTACTCCACTGCTCAAAAAACCAACGCTAAACACATCATTGGTAGAGAATTACAGACCTATCTCTCTCCTACCATTCATTGCGAAGACACTTGAAAGAGCTGTCTTCAACCAACTAACATCCTTCTTGTCTCTAAACAACACTGCATGAAAAGTGGGATTTTCGACAGTTACCGGCGCTGTAGATTGTCGTGGAAGTTCAGGTTTACGACTGCAAACGGCAATTTACAGGCAACACTGCAAACTGTCGGAAATTGTCGGAAATTGACGTGGGACTTGCTTGCCCCGTGACCCCCCTCCCTCTAATGCTTTAACATGTAAATGAGACTGCTGTGAGCTTTACAAATGCAAATGAGGGTAGCAGGGGGAGTTTTATCCCAGGTGACTCAAAGGTATTAACTTAATTCTAAAAAAAATACAATATTTATTTATAACGCAAAATTAAAAACAGCCAAGGCTGACCAAAGTGCTGTACAGGGCAATAGATAAAATGCAGGGCAGAAACAGGACAATTAAAAAAAAAAAAAATAGTTGTGTCAAGGGGTATTAAAAGTTTTCAAGGATGTTTTGAAGATGGAAATTGAGGGAGCTAGTCTGATATAGAGGGGTAGACTGTTCCAAAGTTTTGGGCCTGCAGTCGCAAAAGTGCAGTCGCCTCGTTTTTTAAGTCTGGATCTGGGCACGATGAGAAGACAGTGATCACTGGATCTCAAAGTACGAGATGGAGTGTACGGGCAGAGGAGTTTGGTCAGATATTGGGGGGCCGGTTTGTTAAGAGCTTTATACACAAATAGTAAAATTTTAAAAAAAAATCCTGAATGTGACAGGTAGCCAGTGGAGTTTGAATAAAATAGGGGTGATCGACTCATATTTGCGTGTCCCGGTGAGAAGTCTAGCCGCTGCGTTTTGAACTAGCTGTAGACGAGAGAGAGAGGCCTGAGATAGCCCAAAATAAAGTGAGTTACAATAGTCTAAGGCCATCCTTAAAAATATTCTTGTTTGCCATAACCCGGCCGACCCTGTCAATTTAGTAGCCTACCGACCCAATTATTTATTTTTTCCCCCTTTTAGTCCGACCGACTTGCCGGCTGAAACTTGTGTTAAGACCGACCGCTTTTTTGTAACTCTTCAAACAACTAATATAAATGCAATAAAATAATA
Source organism: Leuciscus leuciscus (assembly GCF_965113295.1). NCBI lineage: Eukaryota > Metazoa > Chordata > Actinopteri > Cypriniformes > Leuciscidae > Leuciscus > Leuciscus leuciscus. The sequence continues at coordinate 1,494,569 of NC_138730.1, forward strand.
TTAGTTATTAAGTATTGTGAATATAAATTCCGTAGGCCTGCATACAAACATAAGCTATAGCAGTGTGATTTTTATTTCAAAATAAGAGATTTTTGTTTAACGGTAACACCAGTGACACAACTCCAGGGGACCACTACTTTCATTATAAATTTTATAATATGTATTCTGCATTTTTTTTTATATATATCATTTACATAATATATTTGATAGTTATGTATACATTATTGTATTTTAAATGGTGTAAAAATCTGTTATTGACCTCAAAATAAAGCATTTTCCCTCTGTACATGACTGTGGGGACGAGCACTTCTGTGGTGCTTGAAATTCTATATAATTCATAAAAATCAAATATTGCCACATTGATGGCTCAAGAGGGTGTAATTGTTCAAATAACATATTGTTTTATTTTAAAATGTAAAGAAATTGTAACCCTAAAGTGTTTTTTAAGTGTAATATTTCTGTAAAGGCTAGGGACAGAAAAATGGACATTTTCATAGAATGACCCTCTTACATTTTAGCTTAAATTGATATATTTAATGAAAGTAGCTAGATTAGTTACTATGTGTCATTAGCAATAGCCAATGTTATGTAAAAAAGACACAAAACCATTTATTTCAACAATTAATTTCAATCAGGCTTTGCCACAAAGGTAAAATGTGCATTCCATGCAAACAGCATCACAATCTCTTAGAGCCCAACCACTGTGCATAATACAACACGAACAGAAGATTGTATTTGACTCATGCTGCATACACATACGCAATGACAAGAATTATGCCTACTGTACATAGAGTTACAACTACGATTAGAGTTGTTTACATAAAATGTACCTCGTTTCTATTTTGCATTAAAAATGTTTGTGGCCCCTTTAAGAAATCCCTCTCTTCTCGCGATACTATTCACTTGTGCTGGACGCGTGCGCGCGACCAGAGAACGGCAGCCATTTTTCATTGTTCAGGAGAGCTCCATGACGGTGCGTGCATCGATCGGATTCTGTGTTATACGTTCTTCTTTCTTGGTAAATATTACTCCAATATCTTTAATATGCACAAATAAGTTGTGAAGCGAAGTTAAAAGAACATTTGATGTGTACATTTTTGTTTATAGATTCATTTGGAGCGCATGTGTGACGAGGGAACCTCGTGGTGATCGGACGGTAAAGGATTGGGTATGTACGTTTTATGGTTTATGGGGGAAATTACTGATGGCATGTTTATTTGATAAATCTGTTAATGAGTTGAATCTATATTCTGTGATTATACAGTATAACTTTATGGTTAAATGCATATTTCTGGTTCCGCATGGCATGATTAAACGTGGGTTGTGGCTTTGTTAAAGTGCTTTTATTTCTCTTGTAACTTAGGCCTAAGTTACCTCAGCCACTGCAGTATTCCAGTTTGTGTTATCGTATTTAATTGTAGCCTAACATATTTTGGTTTGGAGAAATCAATTTAAATCTGACCAGTTGCAGTGTATTACACTGCATTTCAGTTTGAATTGAGTTAAGTATTCTGTGGATTTGGGCATTGATCCACTGGTTAAGCTTTTTGTGACATTTGATTGTCATCTTCAAATTTACTGTAAACTGTTTCTACAATTTCTTTTTTTTTTCTTTTTTTTTTAACTAGTGAAATCTATTTTTTTTTCATGTGAAATCTCTTCGAACAAGGCAAACTTTTTTCTTAATCAGACTTTTATCTGTTTAATTGTGCTTCCATTGACCGCTGTCACTTATTTTAAACAGCAGTCAGAATAAAACCCCAATTTCAAAAAGCATAGTTTGCTTCCGGTGTGTATTTCTGCAATTTCACCCGGTTGCATTTTTTCTCCTTTGTTTAATTTTACTGTGACTTATGTTGTTCTTATTAATTTTACTGTGACTTATGTTGTACTTATTAATATCACTCTCAATTAATTGTTTTCCAGCTGCCTTAAAGACATATTACACGACAGTACGCAGGAGCTTCAGGTACAAACAACCAGATCTTGCATTGCAGGCGGAAGCTGTGGTGAATTCAGCTCGGAGTCGAGCGAGAAGAAAGACGGTAAGATTTATTAGATTAGATTCGTTTTTGGTCAATGTGACTATTTTTCAGGTGCATTAATAGATGTGTGTTGTCCATACGCAGTGCATTGCGCAGTATTGATTGTCTTTATTGGTTTTAACAGCTGCTAAAAGCGAGACAGAGTGTGCTAGCTGAGGATGAGGTGGGCCTTCGGAAGTGTGCTACCATAGACCTGATGTCTGATGAGGAAGACGGCATCGTTGGCGGGGTGTCTGGATGGATTGTGCGACCTCCGTCCTGTCGCAGCCAGGAGCTCACCGAGCTCTGTACCACGCTGCAGTCGAGATTAGAGTCGACTCCAAAGTACAGGGCAACGCACCACAGACGTCTGCAAAATGGACCGAATTCAGACAGAATGCCGCTAGTTACCTGCAGCTGTATTTTGTCAGGCCTTGTGAAATGTAAGAATATTCTGTTTTTCATGATTTCATCATAAAGCAAGAGGTCATGGGATTGATGGCTATTATTTGTTTAATAATTGTAAATAATCCTGTAATTTACAGGAAGCCGTATGCCATCTTCACACCTCTGAGACAAATTGTGGGTGCTACGAACTGGATCAAGGTAAAAAAAAAAAAAAATCTTACATTCTTTTATTTTTTTACTTTCATAAAAACTTACAAACATTTTAAAGGTAAGATTCAAAGAATATGCTTTCATTCTCTTGTATAAGAAAATAGATCCGTTATAGTTTACGATCTTAATCATACATTTTGTTTCCATAGAGTAACCTCGCCTCATAACGAGGGCGTAACCTCACATTTACTCAGAGCTATGTCTGCAAGTCCAGATTTTCATGACGCTGATCATGACGACATTGTAAGTAACTTTTACTATTTTCTCCTTGTTTCATTTTACTGTGACTTGAGTTGTTTTTATTCATATCACTCTCATTTAATTGTTTTCCAGCTGCCTGTAAGACGTACTACGAGACAGTACGCAGGAGCTTCAGGTACAAACAACCAGATCTGGCACTGCAGGCCGAAGCTGTGAAGAGTTCAGCTCGGAGTCGAGCGAGAAGAAAGAGGGTAAGATTTTTAGTCAATGTGAATATTTTTCACGTGCATTAATAGATGTTTTGTGTCCATTCACAGTGCATCTCAAGTCAAGTTTATTTGTATAGCGCTTTTCACAATACAGATTGTATCAAAGCAGCTTCACAGTATTAAATTAAAATAATACAACAAAGTTTGTTTCAAGAGGAATTTATTGATTGATAAAATTAAATTAAATATCCCCAAAATATCCCCACAGTATCACAGTACTGATTGTCTGTATTGGTTGTTTTTACAGCTGCTAGAAGCGAGACGGTGTGCTAGGTGAGGATGACGTGGGCATTTGGAAGTGCGCCACCATAGATCTGATGTCCGATGAAGTTCAACCACCAGCCAGGAGCTCACAGAGCTCTGTGCTACGCTGCAGTCGAGATTAGAGGCGACTCCTAAATACAGGGCAACGCACCACAGACGTTTTCAAAGTGGATCGAATTCAGAGAGAACGCCGCTAGTCACCTACAGCTCCGAAGATGAAAACAGACACTGAGCTTCCAATTTGTTGTGTGTGCAGATGATCTATGCTTTGTACATAGGTGTATATTGTTTTGTGTCTGTGCTAATAAAGCTCTTTCTTTGAATAAACAGCATGTCCCTGGCAAATTTTCCATTCCTTTATAAATTCATGTCCTTGATGGTAATAATAGTGTAGTCCATAGGTTAACAATGACATGAATATACCACAGAATAGCATATTATGAATATAAAAAAATAATTTATATATTATTATTTATATGAATATTATAATTTTTTGAATTTTTAATGAGCGAGGGTGACCAATAGTAACAGATCTGCCAACCAATCACGAGTGATTTTTCTTGTTTAAACCACGTGGGTTCAACCAATAGTGAGTGAGGAAATTCAAGCCTTTCTCTGGCGGGAGCTGCTATTCATATGGTAATTAGAGCCATTCACACCTCCGGCGCGAGCGCTCTGCATACGTCATGGTTCGTTTCCGACAATATTCGGCACAGACGAACGCGACGTTCACAGGCTGTAAATTGTCGTTAACTGCCGAAAATTAGGGAGATTTACGGCCGTTTACGGGGTCGGAAATCCCAATTTTCATGCAGTGCAACCAGCTGGATGTCAACCAATCTGGCTTCAAGAAAGGACATTCAACTGAGACTGCATTACTGTCAGTCACAGAAGCCCTACGGATCGCAAAAGCTGCTTCCAAATCTTCAGTCCTCATTCTCCTGGATCTGTCTGCTGCCTTCGACACGGTGAATCATCAGATCCTTCTGTCCACCCTCTCATCACTGGGCATCACAGGAACTTCACTCCACTGGTTTGAGTCCTATCTCACAGGTAGGTCCTTCAAGGTCGCATGGAGAGGCGAGGTATCCAGAGCACATCAGCTGACCACAGGGGTTCCCCAGGGTTCAGTTCTTGGTCCCCTCCTCTTCTCCATCTACACCACATCACTGGGACACATCATACAGGCACACGGTTTTTCCTACCACTGCTATGCTGATGACACACAGCTCTTCCTCTCCTTTCAACCAGATGATCCCACAGTAGCTGCACGGGTCTCAAGCTGTCTGGCGGACATCTCCACATGGATGAAGGAACACCACCTGCAGCTCAACCTGGCAAAGACTGAGCTTCTCGTCCTCCCTGCCAATCCGTCTCTACAGCACGACTTCACCATCCAGCTAGAGTCATCATTAATCACCCCATCAAGATCGGTCAGAAATCTTGGAGTAACGTTTGATGACCAGCTGACCTTCACAGATCACATTTCAAAGACAGCTCGATCTTGCAGGTTTGCACTGCACAACATCAGGAAGATCAGGCCTTTCCTAACTGAGCATGCAACACAACTTATCGTCCAGGCCCTGGTCATCTCTAGGCTTGACTACTGCAATGCCCTTCTGGCTGGACTCCCAGCATGTGCGACCAAACCCCTACAGATGATCCAGAATGCTGCAGCTCGTCTTGTCTTCAACGAGCCCAAGAGGGCCCACGTCACTCCTCTGTTCATCTCTCTGCACTGGCTACCTCTCGCTGCTCGCATCAAGTTCAAGGCACTGACGCTTGCTTACAGAACTATCACAGGCTCAGCTCCCTCCTACTTTCACTCACTCCTACGAGTCTACATCCCTACCAGACACCTACGATCGGTCAACGAGCGACGTCTCGTGGTTCCATCACAGAAAGCCACAAAATCACTTTCCAGAACATTCTCATTCACAGTTCCATGCTGGTGGAACGCTCTCCCCACCCTCATCCGGAATGCAGAATCCCTGACAACATTCAAAAAACAGCTGAAAACCAATCTCTTCCGTGAGCACTTAACCTTATAGATAAAAAATAAAAAAATAAAAAATAAAAATAAAAAAATCCTTTCCCTTCGAAACATCACTTATCAGGCTTATGCTACTCTGAATAATACCTGAACTTCGTATTTTGAGCACTTCCTGCGTTGTTGTTGCTTTTGCCTCTTTATGATGACTCGCTGAACTTAGTCCTAATTTGTAAGTCGCTTTGGATAAGGGCGTCTGCTAAATGACTAAATGTAAATGTAAAAAATTTATAAAGTTGGTCATAAATAGTTTAAAAAGCGTATTATTTTTATGTTGGTGCAGGATGATGTTTTCCTCTTTTTTCATCAGTCTTTTCTAGATCATGTTTGACTTTCTCCATAGTGTTTTAAAGTGGTCAGTGCCCAATAGAATTCATACATGTAAGATTCAGAGTAGACGTGCTGGTATACATTAATACGATATATCACAATGATGAACATGCATGATATTATTATTGTGGGCACTTTAAAATACCATGAATAATTATTTATTAATGATCATGCACGATATTTAATGAAACGCACATTCCCCTCTCTGACAGCAGATGGCGCTGATGAACAGCAGAAATGCAGCTGTTACCCTAGTAGTATATGCTTCTAAAGCATTTATTAATCTTAGTTCATTTCAACATTTAATAACACCTTTTACAGCACTTCAAAGCTCTAAATATTACACAATTTTATTGTTATTTTTAATGTGATGACCAAAAACATAATTTGATCCTCTATAAAATAATAAAAGTTGTAAAACTAAACGTTTCAAGATGTATGAAAATATGTTTGATTAATGATTAATGATTATCAGCAGGTATTTATAGGGTTTTGTCACTTTAAGACCAAAGTAATTATTATCCAAAATAATCAGTATTTCCCATACATTTATTTATGAAATCTGAACATTTTTCCTAGTCATTGGCTAATAAAGACATTTCTTAAGTCGCTAGTGTAAAATTTGGTCACATGCAAGTGATTTTACTTGTATGGAAAAATATTAATGACAAAAATTTTTAAACAAAAATGCAGTGCAGTGGATCACAGAGGATCAGAGGGTTAAATGAGTTGGCACTGGCATGGGATCTCCTGTGTTAACAGAAACCAACAGGACTTGGCTTCTTCATAATCTGCTTCTTGATAATCTGCTTCTTCAAAATCTGCTTCTTCATAATCTGCTTCAACATGCAGTAAGCCCAAAGCCAAAAAAAAAATATATATATATTTGTCCCTTCTAACGGTGGACATTTTTTATATCTGTGCTGGAGTCAGGAGACACGGTGAGAACACACACACACACACACACACACACACACACACACACACACACACACACACACACACACACACACACACATAATTATCTGTCCATGGGGTAAGAAAAATAATCTTAATATTCAAACAGAAACAAGATTATTTTTCTTACCCCATGGACAGATAATTATGCTTATTTTAAGCAAAAACTCACTTAATTTTGATCTATTTCCCCAGAAAACAAGACATAATATCTTATGGCATTTTATACTTTAGTAAATGAATCTTGATTTAAGAATTTTTGGGATATTTGGACTGGAAACAAGACAGAAACACTTAAGTAAGAAAAGCATTTTTTGCAGTGCATCTGCAGTTAGTTGTCTCACCAGCAGGGGGTGCACACGTGTGTTCAGGAAGACCAGAGCAACGGGTAGAGAGAGGCATTCATTCATCAAGTCTGCCTCTGTACCGGAGAATCTCTCTCCCTCTCAGGCTGTGTGTGAGATGTATGGCGGGCCGGAAGGTTCAAAAATAGGACTAATGATTTGTCGTGGGAAGTCACTTTACTATAGCCACTAGCTACTGACTTTCCCACTGATAGGCCAGCGGTGGATCTGTATACGTACCCTCCTCACACAGCGGGCGACTCAGTTTCCTCACACAGCGAGCGACTGACTCTCCTCACACAGCGAGCGACTCACTTTCCTCACACAGCGAGCGACTCACTTTCCTCACACAGCGGGCGACTCACTCTCCTCACACAGCGGGCGACTCACTCTCCTCACACAGCGAGCGACTCACTTTCCTCACACAGCGAGCGACTGACTCTCCTCACACAGCGAGCGACTGACTCTCCTCACACAGCGAGCGACTCACTTTCCTCACACAGCGAGCGACTGACTCTCCTCACACAGCGGGCGACTGACTCTCCTCACACAGCGAGCGACTGACTCTCCTCACACAGCGAGCGACTCACTTTCCTCACACAGCGGGCGACTCACTTTCCTCACACAGCGAGCGACTGACTCTCCTCACACAGCGAGCGACTCACTTTCCTCACACAGCGGGCGACTGACTCTCCTCACACAGCGGGCGACTCACTCTCCTCACACAGCGGGCGACTGACTCTCCTCACACAGCGGGCGACTGACTCTCCTCACACAGCGGGCGACTCACTCTCCTCACACAGCGGGCGACTGACTCTCCTCACACAGCGGGCGACTCACTCTCCTCACACAGCGGGCGACTCACTCTCCTCACACAGCGGGCGACTGACTCTCCTCACACAGCGGGCGACTGACTCTCCTCACACAGCGGGCGACTCACTTTCCTCACACAGCGAGCGACTCACTTTCCTCACACAGCGAGCGACTGACTCTCCTCACACAGCGGGCGACTGACTCTCCTCACACAGCGGGCGACTGACTCTCCTCACACAGCGAGCGACTCACTCTCCTCACACAGCGAGCGACTCACTCTCCTCACACAGCGAGCGACTGACTCTCCTCACACAGCGGGCGACTGACTCTCCTCACACAGCGGGCGACTGACTCTCCTCACACAGCGGGCGACTGACTCTCCTCACACAGCGAGCGACTCACTCTCCTCACACAGCGAGCGACTGACTCTCCTCACACAGCGAGCGACTGACTCTCCTCACACACTCTCCTCACACAGCGAGCGACTGACTCTCCTCACACAGCGAGCGATTCACTTTCCTCACACAGCAAGCGACTGACTCTCCTCACACAGCGAGCGACTCACTTTCCTCACACAGCGAGCGACTGACTCTCCTCACACAGCGAGCGACTGACTCTCCTCACACAGCGGGCGACTCACTCTCCTCACACAGCGGGCGACTCACTTTCCTCACACAGCGAGCGACTGACTCTCCTCACACAGCGGGCGACTCACTCTCCTCACACAGCGGGCGACTCACTTTCCTCACACAGCGGCCGACTGACTCTCCTCACACAGCGAGCGACTGACTCTCCTCACACAGCGAGCGACTCACTCTCCTCACACAGCGGGCGACTCACTCTCCTCACACAGCGGGCGACTCACTCTCCTCACACAGCGGGCGACTCACTCTCCTCACACAGCGGGCGACTGACTCTCCTCACACAGCGGGCGACTCACTCTCCTCACACAGCGGGCGACTCACTCTACTCACACAGCGGGCGACTGACTCTCCTCACACAGCGAGCGACTGACTCTCCTCACACAGCGGGCGACTCACTCTACTCACACAGCGGGCGACTCACTCTACTCACACAGCGGGCGACTCACTCTCCTCACACAGCGGGCGACTCACTCTACTCACACAGCGGGCGACTGACTCTCCTCACACAGCGGGCGACTCACTCTCCTCACACAGCGAGCGACTGACTCTCCTCACACAGCGGGCGACTGACTCTCCTCACACAGCGGGCGACTCACTTTCCTCACACAGCGAGCGACTGACTCTCCTCACACAGCGGGCGACTCACTCTCCTCACACAGCGGGCGACTCACTCTCCTCACACAGCGGGCGACTCACTCTCCTCACACAGCGGGCGACTCACTTTCCTCACACAGCGGGCGACTCACTCTCCTCACACAGCGGGCGACTGACTCTCCTCACACAGCGGGCGACTCACTCTCCTCACACAGCGGGCGACTCACTCTCCTCACACAGCGGGCGACTCACTCTCCTCACACAGCGGGCGACTCACTCTCCTCACACAGCGGGCGACTCACTCTCCTCACACAGCGGGCGACTCACTCTCCTAATGCGAGTCATGTACACATTGGCCTAATATTATAATAAAATCATACCCTTCTCAAATAGTGTGGTGGTGCAATAACTATATTTCAATATAGTGTTACATGTATGTGTTGTAAACGTCATAATATTCTGAACCAATAATCTTAAATTGATTCTCACTTTTTTTTTACCTTTATAAAGGCAATTTCCCCCAAACTGTCATCTTTAATGTTAAATGATATACATTTTAAGTCACTATATGGCTTTTACCAATCAAATTGACTATCAACAAAAATATTTTATCCCACTGCAGAGAAAACAGAATCTGCATCAGAGGTGGCATTTAGATATTCAAATTTTTTTATGCAAAACAAGTATAAAACACATTGTTTAGCCACTTTAAAATAGACACCTGTAAAGCTTTTGTGGATTTTATAAATTATCTTTAAAATAGAGTAATCTTAAAAAGTGACATTTCCATTTTTGCTGATTCACACTGGTATCTAAATAGGTAAAACATATTTCAGAGTTACATACACCATTATGTTTTTCTACATATCACATTTGTTAACTGTATGACTTACTTTCATGTTGTTGTTGTTTTTCTCCATCAGCTTTTTAGCAACAGATAACACCATTCAAAAGAGTATTCAACATGAATGCCCCATGAAGTTATATGAAATTTACATTTTTGGAAATTAATTTAAAAAGTAATACATAATGTTGAGTACTTGTGAGTTCTATCTAGCTTGTAAAAGTTCATTTAACTTGTGTCTGCAAGCTAAACTTGGGGAGGGTTGATACAGAGCAAATACCCCAAAATACAGAGTTGTCTCCATTTTGAGTTAGAGCAGCTGCCAGCAGCAGTCCTTACGTGAATTCGTATTGAGAGAAACAAAAGATTTTTCTTTTTAATTTGTAATTATCAATTAAAGTGCCCCTATTATGGATTTTTGAAAAATACCTTTCATGCAGTGTGTAACGTAGCTGTATGTGAATGAACAAAGTCTGCAAAGTTGTAAAGCTAAAAGTGCTTCATAAATAAAGTTTACTCAAAGTTGAGACTGAACAAAACTCAAAAAAGTCTTTGGACTTTGGATCACAATTTATTACAGATGCATAATGCTCACCTACACAGCTTTGGCCCCTAAATAGTGACTATTTCACTCAATCTTAGTGCCTCCAAGTATACATCTAAGCCAAAAGATTGACTTGACATTAGGGGATGGATGTGGTGGCTGACTTCTTCCAGTACAACCTCCTGAAGGGATGCGGGGGCCTCAGGAACTGCAACACCACCACAATCCATGGCAGGAACAGGACCATCCCAGTCCACTCCAAAGTTAGTGAAATCCATCTGTTAAAACCAAATACAATAAGGGGAGGGAAGGATGGAGTTATGTTTGGAATAACTACTGTTAAAAATGAACCAAATCACTACATTGCACAAATGTTTATGTCTTAATAGACAATTAAAAGTTGTCTTATGTCAAAATAAAAAGCCACAAGCTGCTGTCGCTTACAGACATTTTAAACCCCCTTAGCTGTTCCAAAATAAAATGCAAGTTTCCATAAAATAAACAAAGCAAACAAAATGTAATTTATTAATAACTAATAATTCTTCTATTATATGCAATTAAGATCTATCACCAATCAAAAATCTGACATGATTCACTCACTCACTCACTCACTCACTCACTCACTCACTCACTCATCTTTCCGAACTTATATGACTTCCTTTCTTCTGTGGAATATAAGATATATTATGTTTTATTTGCCCAAACATTTTAAGTCCATGGTAAGCCAAACTGTTTGGTTACTAACATTTTTCTACATATTTTCTTCTATGTTCAACAGAAGACAAAAAGTCATACAGGTTTGAAATAACAGGTTTGAGGTGTGATTAAATTATGACAATTTTCATCTTTGGGTAAACTGTCCCTTTAAGGGTTTATTTTAGCTTATTTTAACATGGAGACTTTTTTTGCTGAGGGTAAATTGCATTAAACAATGTTATTAAATTATTATTTGAAACATGTAAAATGATACATTTTCATCTCAAAATAAGATATTAAAGTTTAAAGTCTACTTACTGTATGTTCAGTAACAAAGCATTGAGTGCCAATCACAATTAACGGAGATTATTTTTGCGATTTAAAACATTATCCAACAGGGTGGAAAATAAGCTTTCCAAATAACATAAATCAATATTTACTAAGTATATAATAGTAGTAAATTGATCTCTCACATGTCCCACAAAATCGCATCTACTGTCCTGCAACAGAACAATAACCAGGTGGTCACCCTAATCCAAATCCTGCCTAATTATCTAATGTTGTTTTCATCCAACTTACTGGATCAGCTGGAGCATCTGTATTCAACAGTTGATCTGAAACCCACAACTGTTGTGGAGATTTGTTGCCTTCTGATGAGAGGGGATGTCGGTCCCACACCTATGGGGTGAGAATTGTCACAAATAAATGGAAAGAGATTCACAAAAATTCATCAAATTCAAAAATAAATAAAACGAGATATGAAAATAAAAATATATTTATAAACGTGTTTTATGTCACAAACACAACTCTGGCTGGCATTCATTTGTGAATCCGCGTATGCATCTGTGGATTTTAAAACACTTCTAGTCAAAGTGCAGACAACTCCACAAATAAGTGGACTCACCGTTTACTCAAGCCAATCAAATAAAGGCCATATTGCGCTGACCAACTGTAGTACGTTTTTGCTACAACCAATTAGACTTACACTCAGGGTGGGAACAGAATCATTTTGCACCCCTGAAAGGAGCTGTAATCTATGGGCACTTTGTTCAAACTGAGCTGAGCTGTTGTTTGAACACCCTGTTTCCAAAAGATTATTGTAGTTCACGGCTTCTTTATATTTTCATCGAGATCAGTGAATCAATATAAACTCAGGGTTATACACAAATTGATTAACACAGATCCCGAGCATCATGATCAGTAACACCCTATCACGTTGTTCCCTGTTTCTTCGGCATTTTCAAAGGCTCATAAAATACTGTGGCTTGGCTTGATACACACAGTCTAATGGTCTAACTCTAAACGAAATCCAAACATCTTTTTCTGTACCAATTTAATGGCCTAATAAATCTAATTTTATTTATTTGTGAATATGATTCAATTTTTGTGAAACTCTTTAAATTTATTTGTGAATCTTAATCTATTTATTTGGAATATTTCAACAATTCTGACCCCATACACACCTGTCTGAACAGGTCAAGGTCCCTATTCAGTCTAGGCACCATGACATAGTGTAGACAGATTAGGTGTTTTTCATTGTCTGGGTCCAGTGCTCCAATATCCTGCAGATACTGGAAAGCTGCATAATAATTCGATGTGACCGCACACCAGACATCCCGCCACAGACGCTCAATTCTTTGGTTGTGGACACTTCTTCCAGTAATATAGCTGGTCTTCTCAAAGTTGTAAACATAGAAGGAATAAATTAAACAAACAGTCCATATTACAACTAGAAATGGTATAATAGTGTGTATAAATATGCACACTACCAGACGAACATTTGGCTATAAAAATTTCTTCCAATGTGATTGTAAACTTTTCTCAGTGGTTCTCAGCTTTTTTTGGGGCCAGCTTCTCCCTTTCCATTATCCCCCCCATATAATAGCGGTTTGGATAATGGATACATATTAGTTATTATTTGTAGTACTGGAAGTATCATTAACACAGAATAATAATCAAACGTAATATTTAGGGAAACATGTAAACGCTAATTAAAATTTTTTTTTTAATTTAATTTCACTGGACAGTTGGAATATACTGTAATTATTTACATTTCCAAGAAAGACAACCAGCTGGAAATAAATATGTTTTAAACTCATAAATACAAATATAATAGAAATTTGTTGTTCAAACTTTAAAGCCACACTAAGTAGAAATTGTGTTTTTGTCAAACAGCGACCCCTAGAGTCGCTGTGGAATACTTGCACTGTCGTAAATTATATTATAACATTTTTACATGATTGCAGCTAAATCACAAGTAAATAGTCTATAGTCTAGGCCTACTGTATCATTTAATTTGTGTTGTTTTTATTGGAATGTAAACATTACAAAATGCCAGATAACATCAATTAAGTTAAATGTACGTCGCATTATTTCATAACATTGGCCGTTATGATGTCATTAGACATGATTATTGCAATTTATCATAATAGTTTGCAGATTGTGCTCGTTTACACTATTTACAACCTCTACGTTAGGCTTATTTATGATAATTATGTGAGATATTGAAAGCTGTTCTCATGATAATCGCAGGAATCAACGTCAACAGCGTCGTCTGATATCCCTCAGGACTACGTGATAAATACACCTCACAACACCTGAGTTCAGCTGGCAAACTAATTCGTGAGGCATAGCTATCTGATTTATCAAAACGATTCCATTTACACCTGGTCACATAAATGTATTTTTGCGAAACGGATTTAAATTCGATCTTCAATTCTCGCGCTATATGCAGATTTAATGGAGTGCACGTCACCGAAAGCAACAGATATGAGCTGCATTTTATAGATCATCAGCTAAAATTTCTAAATCAAAGACCGCAATAAGAGAGAGCAGTAACAGCCCTGGTAAGATCATTTCGTTTCTTTACTTTTAATGATGAAGATTGTGTGTTAAGCGTCTGCGACTTACTTTCACTTTGATTTGCGATAGTTTGCACATTGGCTTGATGCAGTTGCTCATCTGCGGTGATGCGTGTTCCAGCGCGTCGTCATATCTGGATATAACATATAGCCTATACAACGCTCTCACACGTTTAAAAAAAAAAAAAATTAGCATTTTTGGGAGGAGTACAATTTACATATGTGGTTTCAACAACCATATGCATTTACACTTGTCCAGTTTCGTCTGGAATGCGTCTCAGATCTCCTCCTGAAGTGGTTTGAGGGATCGGATTCAAATCCGTCTCAAATGCGTTTCGGAGGGCATTTAAACCTGGACTTTTCACGATCGGATAGCTATCCGATCTGAGAAAATGCATGAAGTGGCCAGGTGTAAACAACCCCCATGACAAAAACATACGCACGAAAGCCGAAAACAAACGCTGGTTGGCCTCTCACGTCCAAATTTGAGGAAGTGGTGGGGGAAGTGACGTATGCCGTAAAGCAGTCGAATTTTGTAGTTCTTTTTGTGCTCTTGTTACTACCCGAACACCGAAGTTACATAGTGCCAGTAAAAGCGATACAGACCCTGTCAGGCTATGGCAGACGTGTCATTCAACCTATTGTAAGTTGATGTACCATCACAAGGATCTTGGAAATATATTATGAAGGTTGAAAAGTTACATAGTGTCGCTTTAATTAGGGAGCCTATCAGAAACACCAGCCAATGAAAAAACAAGAATATTTCTTTATTAATTAATCCAATGGCAAACAAGAACAAAAAATGCAGCATTTATCTAAAATGTGTGTTTAGTTTAACAATATCAGTTTTTGATATTGTTACTGTATGAAGCTACTTTCATTGAAAGTCACAGCTGTACTGCAGACAAATAACAGAAGCAATGACGTAAAGAGAAGTTGCTATCAAAGCAATAGATCATCTCATCTAGTCGGACTGGTGTAAACTGGCAGGTTTTACACCCGTCTACATCAGACACTAGCAGCGCAACACATCCTAACAAAAGCATATAGAACCAGTTATTAATCAGGGGAGGCGGTATAAATTGAGTGTGGCAAAATGCAAGTTACCTGGTCCACGAAGAGGATGCTCCAACATATATCTCGCCACATCAACATTCTCACCGCCCTTGTCACTCCTCACTCTACTTGGCAAACCAAACTGCTCAACAGCCTCCAAAAAGGACTCCAAAACTGTCGCGGCCTGGTTGTTGAGGGTGTGGCCAGAGCCCGTCTACGGAGAGCCTGTCCACTCCCTATTAAGCCCTATTGTACCGAATTTTGGTTGTAGTACCACCAGAGTTCCACTGGGGGCGCTTGCCATAAGTGCAAAATGAATGGGAGTCAATGGGGCTAGACGGCTAAATTTGTCTCTTTCACCCGATTGCCGTTGAGAAATCTCAGATGTGATTGTAGATTTTGCAAGTTCAACATGGGTTTTAGGTCGAAAGTTGAATGAACGAGTACTTATGTCGTTTTGATTTCTTACAGGTTGAGTTGTTGTTGCCCATAACACGCTAGCATTCTGACGTCACTGACATTTTGAAAGACTTTTTTAAAGCAAATAAGTGACTCTAAAAAATCTAACACCCAGCAATGTGTAATTTCTTTGCATCTCCTTTCGAATACAACATTCAAATTACTAGACAAAAAATTATATCCTGAGAAAAGTGGATTTTGAGGGGTATACCGCCATTGACCATCAGAGTGGAACTGCAACCAGTTCAGAAGCCGGAAGTGTAGTGAGAGTGAAACTTCTCGCCATATTAGACATTCTCTGGTGTGGCTGACTCTGACGTCACCAAAGATCAAGTAATACCAGAATAATGACAAGATTAATCAATTTATTGAGAAACTTCATAAATGTTAAACTTTTCTTATTGAGACTTTGAGGATGAACAGAGAAATTTAGCAATGCATTACATATACAATTGTTATTATTATTTTTTACACAGGTTCATTTTACAAACGAATCAGATTAATCAGCATTTAATGAGAAACTTCATACAGTAAATGTTACATTTGTCTCATTGTAACAACTAAGACTTTGAGGATGAACAGAGAAATTTGGTAATGTATTACATACATTTTTTTTTAATACAGGTTCATATTTTTCAAAGGTTCTCAAGATTAATCAGCATTTAATGAGAAACTTCATAAATGTTAAATTTGTCTCGTAACAACTAAGACTTTGAGGATTAACAGAGAAATTTGGCAATGTATTACATATAGAATATCACAGGTTCATATTAAATTTTGCCAAAACCAGCCGATCCATGAACTGCCTCTATAACCATTTCAAGAAGTTCATCCTCAGAAGAACTACCTCTAGGTAGGTAAAACACTGTAGAACAAGTAGAGGCATAGGGAAACCGTATCAATTCACCCTCTTGGTCATAGAATTGAATTTCAGGCTGCTGTGGAAATCCAAGGGGTGGCACAGCATCTGCTCCAGTAACAAACGTAAGGAGGTCTTCGAAGGTCAGCTGCACTCGTTTTTCTGTACATTACAAGTTACATCACAAAAATACAGTTTAATTGCTCAGTAGTTCCTATCCAAGTGTAATCTATTAATGTACTAAATGTTAATTAGGCCTAAGCACAAAAAATGTCACATTTATTGCCTATTTTTTGTAATGTTATGCCATAGTGCAGTAATACTTCACGATCTGACAAACATTGAGAATGTACAGTCCCTGAAAACAGAGAATGTCTAATATAAAGAGAATTGGCACTCTCTGCTTACTTCCGGGTTCTGGACTGGTTGCAGTAACACGTCTCTATCCATGCGAGGGCGCTCGCGGGCGAGTGCAGAATGAATGGAGGTCTATGGCGAAATACCCCTCAAAACCCACTTTTCTCAGGATATAATTTTTTTTCTAGTAATTTAAATGTTGTATTCGAAAGGGGGGGCTAAGATAATACACTCAGCTGAAAATTGCATTTTTAAGTTCACTTATCTGCTCTAAAAAAGCTTTCAAAAATGTGATGACGTCATTCATTAGCAGAATGCTAGCTTGTTCCGGCCAACAACGGCCCAACCTGTAAGAAATCGAAAGGACATAAGTACTGGTTCATTCAACTTTCGACCTATAACCCATGTTGAACTTGCAAAACCTACAATAAAATCTGAGATTTCTCAACGGCAATCGGGTGAAAGAGACACATTTAGCCATCTAGCCCCATAGACTCCCATTCAATCTGCACTCGCCCGCGATCACCCCCAGTGGAATTCTAATGGTACTGCAACCAAAATCAATACAATGGGGCTGAATAGGGAGTGCCAAGGCTCTCCGTAGACGGGCTCTGCTGAAAATAAGTAAATCCTAATGTTTACAAGTTGGAACCCCAGATTGTACACAAACAAGCAAACAACTGAATTTCTATAAATTACATTTAAATGTGCAAAATTATAATATTTGAAGGCTTGCTTGTTTGTTCATTAATAAGAAAATTGCATTTGTAAAACAGAGAGTTCACCAAAAATGCACATTCTGTCATTATTTATTCAGTCATGAATTTCCAAATCCTTAAAACGTTCATTCATCAAAAAAAAAAAAAAAAAAAATCTCATGCTTTATACAAGCTCAAACGTGCATTCACATTTTGTAGAGCATTTTGAAATTTTTTATTTTGTTGATGAAGTATCCTTGAAGTTAGTTCAAAACTATTTGTAAAAGTACCTTCAATTGAACTGAGAAGACACTCCCAACAGAACATTGTGTCCTCCTCCGCTTCCCGCCTGTTGGAACCCTCCTCACTCCAGACAATTTTAAAAAGCGATCTGAAAGACAACCTTGTGAGTTGTCCCTCTTTGTGGGTGAATAGTGGCCTGAAGGCATTCCAGTGCCTTTCCACCGTCTCCCACAGTTGACCACAAGAGTTGAGCCCTTGTTTAAACTGCGTTATCATGTTCGATGATCTAAAACGTGATTAATACATAAGACAAAACATGCAAAAAGCAGACAGCTTATCATAAGTTCACATCACAAACATTTTTTTGTATCAAACTGAAACAATATGGCATTTTGCTACAAGCTGTTAAAGCCAAGTATAGATGGCAAGAAAATTATGCTGGTGTAATTGTGCCAATGAAGAGATACTAAAAAAACAGCTGATGCTGCCTCGAGGTGAGCGGCTACTTATGCACCGGCAGTTTCAATCTTCCTAAAATTGCCTTATTTGGAATTTACATACAAAAAAATTTATAATAAAAAAAAAACATTTAACTAATTATTTAAATGTAAAAAGAAAATTCCTTTATGTATATATATCTGTTTTCTTTTTTATTACTATTATTCTTTGGAATAGTATTTGTCCGCAAGCTTAACACTTTCCTTGAATAATTTACGCATCCTAAAGCCAAACCTGAGAAGACCTAGAAGAACATTCCTGCACGCGTAATTCCTGCTGTTGTACTAATTCATAAATGTGGAATTTGCTGATTGTGAATGAGCTTGCATGGGCACCCTGTTTATGAATAGAATAATTGGAATTCATTAACAAACACAAATTAAATCAGGATGTTTTTAGTGTGAATAAAATGTGTGAATGAACTGAGTTTTTTGGACAGTCCATTTTACACATAAATTACTATGAATTTATTTACAAAAGTTTCATGAATGAGGTCCATTATATACTCGATGTGGCCGTTATCTGATTGGCTTGAGTACACGGTGGCGGGTGGAGTCCACTTATTTGTGGATTTGTCTGCACGTCGAAGCTAGAAGTTTCAGAATCCACAAATGCGTGAGGTGATTTACAAATGCACAGGAACCGATTCACAAATGTGTGCAGCAATTTACAAATGCACAGAAAGCGGTTCACAAATAAATGCCAGGAGAGTTGTGTTTGTAAAATAACACATTTGTAAATATTTTATTTGCAAATCTCCTTTTATTTATTTATGAATTTTATAACTTTTTGTTAAACTTTTCATTTATTTGTGTCATAATGACTAGATGAGACAGGAAGCAAGTGCAAGTATAATTTATTACGTATGACAGTAAACGGGCCAATAAATTTAGGTGCAAGCTTATTAGAGACGGTACGCAAAGGAATGTTCTTAGTAGAAAGCCACACTTTTTGACCCACGACGTATACGGGAGGCTTCGACCTGTGGCGATCGGCCTTGGCCTTGGTGCGCGCTCCCACTTGGAGTAGAGTCTCACGGGCTCTAGTCCAAGTACGATGACACCTCTGGACAAAGGCGTGAGCGGAGGGAACCGCAACCTCGGATTCCAGACTGGGAAAAATAGGTGGCTGGTAACCTACACTACACTCAAATGGAGAAAGGCCCGTGGCCGACACTGGCAACGTGTTGTGAGCGTACTCCACCAAAGAGAGTTGCTGGCTCCATGAGGAAGGATTCTTGGACACCAAACATCGCAACACCCTTTCCAAATCTTGGTTGGCTCTCTCGGTCTGACCATTGCTCTGGGGATGAAACCCTGAGGACAGACTAACCGTCGCCCCCAGTAATCTACAAAATTCTCGCCAAAATTTGGACACAAACTGGGGTCCCCTGTCAGAGACCACGTCAATCGGGAGGCCATGTAAGCGAAAGACGTGGTCTACGACGGCTACCGCTGTCTCCTTAGCTGAGGGTAATTTGGGTAAGGGGACAAAATGGGCTGCCTTCGAGAACCGGTCCACCACGGTCAAAACGACCGTGTTCCCTTGAGAGGGTGGGAGGACGGTAATGAAATCTAGAGCGATATGGGACCAGGGTCTCGAAGGAACCGACAGCGGTTGAAGTAACCCATCAGGAGGTCGATTGGAAGTCTTACCAGTGGCACAAACCGAGCAAGCCAAGACAAAATCGTGAATGTCGCGAGCCATACGTGGCCACCAGAATCGTTGCTTGACTAAAAAACTAGTCCGATTAACTCCTGGATGGCACGCCACGTTGGAACCATGACCCCACTGGATAACGTCGGACCGTAATCCCTCCGGCACGAATAAGCGGCTCGGTGGACACCCGGGCGGAGGCGTTACCCCTTCTAAGGCCTTCTGGACCCTCGATTCGATCTCCCATGAGAGTGTGGAAACGACTAGAGTTTCGGGCAAAATGCACTCGGGAGTAGTCGGGCGTGCGGAAAAATCAAATATGCGAGATAGAGAGTCGGGTTTGATGTTCTTAGAACCCGGGCGGTACGAAATAGAAAAATCGAAACGACCGAAAAAAAGTGCCCACCGAGCCTGCCTGGAGTTCAGTCTTTTAGCAGTGCGAATATACTCTAAATTCTTGTGATCAGTCCAGACGATAAAAGGTACCCCTGACCCTTCTAACCAGTGGCGCCATTCCTCCAACGCTAGCTTAACTGCCAACAACTCCCTGTTGCCAATGTCGTAATTACGTTCTGCCGGGGACAACCGATGAGAAAAAAACGCGCATGGATGCACCTTGTCGTCTACAGGGGAGCGTTGGGACAACACTGCACCTACTCCCACCTCTGACGCGTCGACCTCCACCACGAACTGACGTGATGGATCAGGGGCGACAAGAATGGGGGCTGAAACAAAGCGGCCTTTCAGCTTGGTAAACACAGCCTCGGCTGTGTTAGACCACCTGAACGTCGTTCTGGGGGAGGTCAAGGCGGTCAGAGGTGCGACTAGTTGGCTGAAATTGCGAATAAAACGCGATAGAAGTTGGCGAACCCCAGGAACCTCTGCAGGGCCTTGCGAGAATCCGGGCTTGGCCAATCTACCACAGCCTTGATCTTCTCAGGGTCCATCCGCATCCCCTCAGACGACACGATGTACCCAAGGAAAGGAACTGACTGTGCATGGAATTCGCATTTCTCCGCCTTGACAAAAAGCCCATTCTCTAGCAACCTCAGAAGCACTCGTCGGACGTGTTGCACATGTTCCTGGAGTGAAGAAGAAAAAATCAATATGTCGTCCAGGTAGACATATAGGTCCTTTTACAGTTGGTAAACATGGTGACGTATTTGTGTGGGCGGGGCTTAGCTGGAGGCAGAAAGATCCCTCTGGCCGCTTCACTAACGTTAGTTTGCCAGTTTGTTAGCTTGTTTTTTTTAACAATGACTGGAGAAAATCCAATTTTATCTTAATGTGCAAGGTCACTCACTGTCCAGGACCACGATTGTTATTTGCAAAAGTTCATTTTAACGGACGGAACCAGATTGGCCGACCCGTACACGCTCAGTCAATGGACGATCTGACAGGATTAACGTTAACGCTACCAACGGTTGAGTGGCCTGACTTCTACACCTGCCCGATAGAGAAACCAAGGGTAAAGAGAAACTGAGGGCATATAAATCTTTAGATGCCTATAACTATGTGCTGAATGGTCATGTAAAGATTTGTGTGTGCGATCCGCAGTTCTGCCTAGCCAGCGCCAAGACGACAATGTAAAGAGTGACGGTGCAATTTTAAAGATGTGGATATTTTCTAGAAATAAAAATTCCAGATACAGCATACTCATTTTTCATCGATTCTTGCACCCAACAACACAACAAGATGACATTTAATAATAAAAATAATAATTTAAGCTCCTTATTATGTAGCCGAATCTGTGCTGGTTTGTATTGGCCGCCTCCAGTTTTCCGTTTGTTTTGCCTCCAGCTAGCGCCGTGACGTAACTGTGACGTCGGCGCAAAAGGGGTCTATATGAACTGATCGATCATATCTCGCAACACATCATTGACCAGTGCTTGGAAAACTGCCGGGGAGTTGGACAGCCCGAAGGGCATGACCAAATATTCAAAGTGCCCCCTGGGGGTGTTAAAAGCAGTCTTCCACTCATCCCCCTCCCTAATGCGAACCAAATGATAAGCGTTACGCAAGTCCAATTTAGTGAAGATGGACGCTCCCTGCAACCTCTCGAAGGCTGAAGACATCAACGGCAAAGGATAAGTATTCTTTACCGTGATGTTATTCAACCCCCGGTAGTCAATACAAGGTCGCAGAGAACCGTCCTTCTTCCCCACAAAAAAGAACCCCGCCCCCGCTGGAGAAGAGGAAGGGCGAATGAACTTGGTTGCTAGAGAATCAGAAATGTATTTCTCCATAGCCTCCCTCTCCGGAATAGAGAGTGAATATAACTTGCCCTTAGGCGGAGACTTACCTGGCAGTAGATCTATCGCACAGTCATAGGGACGATGCGGAGGAAGAGAAGCAGCACGAGACTTACTGAACACTTCCTTCAGGTCCAGATACTCCGCGGGCACGTTAGACAAATCCCCTGTTTCCTCCTGAAAAACAGAAACAGGCACAGACGAACAAGCAGACACGAGACAAGACTTATGACATTCCTTGCTCCACTCCAGCACGACTCTATGATGCCAGTCCACTCGAGGGTTGTGTTGAATGAGCCAGGGATGTCCGAGGACGACGGGTGCCAGAGGTGAATCCATGATGTAGAATGAAATAGTCTCAGAGTGGTTACCAGAAGTGATGAGGGTTAATTCTTCAGTGGATAGTGAAATGGTGGGAAGTGTCTGTCCATTTAGAGCGTGAACTGCGATTCTGTGGGTGAGAGGTTTGAGGGGAATTTGTAACTGTTGTGCGAATGAGTGGTCCATAAAATTACCCTCAGCCCCAGAATCCAGAAGTGATCGACAGTCGTGCTGGTGGACTGACCATCTTAGTCTTACCGGGAGGAGCGTGGAGGTAGATGTAACAGCTGATGAGGTCTTCCTGGCGGAGATCCCACCCGATAGTAGCCTCAAGTTTACTATCGGGCTTGGCCTTTTACCGGGCAGTTGTATGAAAAATGTCCCGCTCCTCCACAATATAGGCAAAGGCCCTGGGACCTCCGCCTCTCCCTCTCCTCCCGGGAAAGCCGAGCTCGACCCACCTGCATGGGCTCGGGATCGTAGACTGGGCTGACCACGTCCCTGCCGTTGGATCTTGAACCGTCGACCCCTCCGAAGGTACGGGTGGACGGGACTCGACGTTCGATCCTGGATAGCCGAGCGTCCACCCGCAGAGCCAAGTCAATCAACCCGTTCAGTGTGGTAGGTAGATCCAAGGCGTAGATCTCCTTCTGGACGTGGTCAGCCAACCCATGCAGGAACATATCCCACTGCGCCTCCTCGTTCCAGCCGCACTCCGCCGCCAGGGTCCGGAATTCGATAGAAAAATCTGAAACTGATCTTTCACCTTGACGAAGATCCCCCAATGTCCTGGCAGCCTCTCTCCCCGAAAGCGCTCGGTCATAGACCTTCTTCATCTCGGCGGAGAGGGTCTGGAACGAGGCGCAGCATGGATGTTGATTCTCCCACACCGCCGTTCCCCAGAGTGCCGCCTTCCCAGTCAGCAAGGTGATAACGAACGCCACTTTGGCCCGTTCCGTACTGAAAGTCTGTGGTTGAAGAGCAAAGTGCATTGAACAACGCGTCAAGAATGCTCTACAAAAAGCTGGTTCACCTGAATAGGTCTCCGGTGTGGGTAGACGAGGCTCGGACTGGGAAGGTCTTGCAGGTGTTGCGGGGGGAACAGCCGGTGTGGGCGGCGCAGCGGGAATCTGTAGGCGATGGATCTGCTGGGTGAGCTCGGACACCTGCGTCACCAGGGCTTGTACTGCGCGACCCGTGTCGCCGATCTCTTGTTGTTGCGAATCCATTCTTCGGATACTGTGATGAATAAACTCTTCCAATGCTCCAGAATCCGCGCTCGCTGCTTCCATTCCGTGGTCAGATCGTTCTGTCATAATGACTAGATGAGACAGGAAGCAAGTGCAAGTATAATTTATTACGGCAACACAGTCAATAGTACAAGCAGAAGTGAGATGGGTGACGCAGGGACAAGATGGTCAGGATCCGTGATGAAGTGCTGTGACGGTGACTGTGAGAAGACGACAAAATCCACGAAGAACGGGAACAGGAACACAAGGCAGGAACGGACACCGGAACACCAACACGGAGGACATCAACCAACGATCTGACAAGGATGATACAACAACGGTGAGTATTTATAGAAGAGTGAATTGCTTGCAGCTGGTGAAGTGATGATGATCAGCTGGAGCGGATCAGGTGATGTCATACACACACCCACTGCACACGCGCTCACACAACAACATAAACACGAGACTAAAAGGAACAGAGAATACGTCTACCGTGACAATTTGAGGATCTTAATCTATTTATTTGGAATAATGCAACAATAATAACCCCATAGTTCAGGGTTCGTACACCTTTTCCAAGGTCAAATTCAAGCACTTTTCAAGCACTTTCCAGGTCCATTTTAAAGCTTTTTCCAGCACCTTACACCACCGTAAATTACATGCCAATACATAGTTAAAACTATTTAGTGTTTTTTATCACATCAAAAGAGATAAACAGCCAAATGTTTTATAATAGCAAAGGGCTGCACGATATTGAAGAAAAATGCAATATGCGATAACTCATTATATAAATAATGCGAAATTAAATATGCAATACGATAATGCTTAAAGTGTCAAATTAACTTAAATAATCTTTAAAAGATATTTAAAATGATATAACCTACACATACGTGTTTCACATTATTTTTGTGACAAGAAAACATCCCTGTGCAGCCCTAATATTTACAGTCACAAGTTTTATTCTTCAAAATGTATCACTAAGTAGTTCGCGTTCCGCGTCCTGTCTGAAAGGGCCATTAGTGACTTAAGAGTACTTGCCTTGGTGTGATAATGTAAGTATTGCATGTCCGTTATGTCACGTTAAAGTTAAGGAAAATAAAAAACAAACAAGATAAATATTTGTCTACCTCAAATGTAACATTTGATCTGTACATCAGCTTTGGGGGAATTACATTATAATCTCGTTCACGTCACGGTAGATAAAGATGCATGTATGCTACACAGGGACGTGAAGACACTGAATTAAACAAACTTTTTATGAATGACGTGGCCGTTTCTCAATACCAAGTACACAAAGTTCGGACTTGAGTCCTTGGTAGTTCGGACTTGACAAGTTCGACTCAGGAGAACGAACTCCCGAGGACGGGAGGACGCAAGTCCGATAATTCTGCAAATGGAACAGTGGCGTACTTGATAGCGTCACTCAGCTCGCTCTGGCTACTCCGGTTATCTCTTTATGTATATTTATGCTACAATAAAACAAAATGTTATAAACCAACACTCTGCCTCTTTTTATTTTCATTTAAAAAAAATCTTAAACATAATGGCCACACAAATGTGGTTCAGGCAACGCAATTGATTATCTTCACTGCATATATTTATAACAACACGAAATATAAAACACAACCCTGACTCTTTTTGTTTTCATTTTAAAAATATGATAAATAAAAAACATTATAATATTGATCATTAAAACTAACATTTAGCAAAAAGAGACAGGGTTGTGTAATTGCATTGTATTATATATGTACATACAGTGAAGATAATGTAGGCAATAAGTATAATAAAATATTTTATGTTTTAAATATATAAAATAAAATGACATAACCTTTTTTGTTAAATGTCAGTTTTAATGATCAATAATAGCCATTATAAAAGTATAAGAAGCTATACAATAATAAAGCAAATGATTCAGTCAAACATAAGTCAGCTCTCTAGGCTACAACGTTAAAGTTAAATAGACTAAATAAAGCTATGAAACTTCACTTTGCCCTCAGCTTTGCCAGGGAACAAATTATAGATTGAGACAAATAAAATAAATAAATAAATCGTCCGTTAGATATATACAAGACGATTTATATCTCATGTTAAACGACTAGACTAGAGACATCCGAGCCAGCGGCCAGCAAACGTCAGCAGCACTAGCCGAGGAAAGGCTGTTCTCGGCGGGGTCCCCTGAGCCCTGAGCGTCCGATTGCCTGGTTCTCACAGCTCCGAAAACATCAGATCAAATTTTTAAATAGGCGCTATCTTTATAAATAAACCAAAGATTTGAGCTTTAAACAACTACATTCTCGCCTGAAATACTCTTAAAACTACATGTTACGACCTGTGTTTAGCTTGTTTTCTATTGTTCTGTTCCTTTTCTCTTTCTTGTTTTTTCTAATTTCAAACAGGTTATCCAATCATGGGTTGTAAGCAGCCATTGGTTGCCCAGTCGGGGCGGGGTCTTTATAAGGACGCTGCTGGCACTCATCGAGGAGCTCATTGTTGGTTCGGTCGCACGTGGGTTGAGAGCTCCAGAATCCCTCCTCCGGCCGATGATCAAATTGTGTATTAGAGACTTTAATTAGTTCAAGTGAACGTGCATCTGGTGATAACCTCTGAACCGTTCTCCTATGTTTAAACCATCTTAACAGTGTGTAGCGTAGGGGTGTCCTGCCTTGTTTATTTTGTAATTGTTTGATATCTGTTTTTGGGCAGGGAGTTAGGTAAGATAAATTTATTTTCTTTTGGGATTTGATTAGGTTATCCATTTCTCCTCTTTTCTTTTTATATTCGTTTTGTTTGTTATTTTGGCCTTTTGGACACCCTGAAGATTTGCTCTTTATTTCACTTGTTATTCTTTAATAAATGTATTACTTTTTGCTTCAATTTTGTGTATGAGTTTGATTATCGACCGGAGTGATGCGTGCTGGGATTCCATTTCCACAACCCAATAATTATTTATTACGCCTCTCTAGTGATTTATATTCCTCTAGAGGCGGGGCGTAATACTACATTTCGTGACACAATTACAGCAGCATTTTTAAACTACGCGGGGTTTCTCTGCTATTAACGCTTGCTGGTTGGTGTGAGATGCATTCTGGGATACCTGGCTGTCTCAAGTCCGCACAAGTCACCTCTCGATGCATCCTCGGTAAAAGGGGCGGATCAAGAACACATCCGGGGATTTGAACTGGAATTGGCTAGATGTGAACTTTGAATTGGAACAGTACTTGGGCAGCGACTGATGACGTTTCACAAGTCCACAAGAACACAAGTACAGACAAAAACGCATATTGAGAAACGGCTACTGTCTTGCTCTAACTGGAACTCTAGTCTTCGTCAACGATAAATATATTTAGCCTATTTATTATTAAGATTGCACAGTTGGAAAGAAAATATATTTATAGGAACATTTCAGCAGGCTCAAGATAATTATACAGTGACCATTATTCATTATTTTAATCAATTCGCAGCCATAAAACGTGATAATCCGCATTCTCATGTATGTGCGCTTGTGCAATAGTATTCCGTCAAAATGGCTGACACGCGGCTAGGGGTCACGTGACTGGGAGATCCCTATAGAGAGCAAACGGCTCATATGCTTTTGAATCTCTCTCGCGGTACCACGCTGTCTTTCCCCGATCGGTCTGTGCAGCGTTCAAGTCGACCATTCCTAAAATTATTGGATTGGCATGCAAATTAGTCTTCCCATTTACAGATGTTTTTGCCTGCCGTGTCTTGCCGAGAGGGGAGCGCGCATGCAGGTCTGAGTTACGTGACTGGATTTTCGCGGCAAATCCGACCCAGAGCCTTCACACAGAAATACCGTATGGAATACTTGCTTTCAGAGGTAATGGCAAAACCCGCAAAGTGGATCATTTTAATGTGAGATTACAACCCCTTCACACACAAGCAAATAAAAAAGGATTCATTTTATTAGAAAAACTCCATATAGCCCATTTAACAGAGCTGCGTGCAAAACGCAATGCTAGACAGGTCGGGTAAAAAATACTCACAATTCCACAAATGACTATCATACTATAATATACATTTCCTCATAACACAGCATAATATCATTATAATACTTACCTCTCGATCACTTTCTCGTCGAAAACAAAATGTTTTCAAGCGTCGTTTTCCCTGCTCTGCTCGTGCAGCGTGGTGGGCATAGACTGTATAAGAAAGGTTGGGCTGATTCTTCTCTTGCAGTTGCAGCAATTTTCTTTTTGGCGACTCACACATATTGCCATCTATCGTTTAATTATATATGAGGAGCTTTTTTCCAAAACGCGATAAATCCATTTAAAAAGTTTTCAGGAAAATGATATTTTTTGCCCGACCCACACATTTTGTGAATATTTAATTTATCCTGTTAAAATGTTGTCCTTTTTTGGCTCAGTCTGAACAGGTTGAACAATGATTATTAAATCAAACAACAATATTGTTGATGATAAATTCAAAGTAAAAAAAAAAAGATATTTTCAAAACGCTATAAATCCATATTTTTTTTCCCAAAACTCTATAAATCCATAATTTTTTTTTCCAAAAATTGATGGTTTGTCCTTTAAAGAAAGTATTTTGCCTTTATTTTTCGTGTTTGCATTTATGAGGAAAAAACAATGTTACATGACAGTTTTACAGACGCGACCACTCTGAAAGCGGCACTAAAAGACTTTTAACCCTGCGTCCATTACAATGGACATCACATGTCAGCCCCCACCCCCCCCTTTTTTTTTTTTTTTTACTTCTGGAGCATTTCACCTAGTTTAAAGCCTGCAGTCCATGAGATTGGACGTTTGTCATCCAATCAAATGGCTGTAAAGGTCTGTATGTAGTAAAAGACTATGTAAAAAAAAAAAAAAAAAACATTGAAGAGAAGCATGGCAGCGCTTCACTCCAAACACAGAAGCAAGCAATATTTTCTATGTTTTTTTAATTTTATTTTTTTAAATGTTTACCAGTATTTCATAGTTTGTATGTAAAATAGAAATATTGAACTTATTAATTAAAGTAAAAAATCGATTGTAGAATTGCACATTTTAAATTAGGATTTTTTAAAATGTGTCTGTCCATTAGAATGGACACTGGGTTCAAAAGCTTGTTACTGAAATCACATTCCAGTAACTAAAGTCCAGTAATGCTGATTGCAATTTCTTATATAAACATATCATACACCTAGGATGGCTTGAGGGTGAGTAAATCATAGGCCAATTTTATTTTGTGGTGAACTATCACTTTATAGGTATAGAACACCCACAAATTATATTGTTAGGGGTAAACAGTTTAGGACCCAAGGACCAGATGTTTGAAAGAAGACCCGGAGTCAGAATTATAAAAAAAAAATAAGAAAAGTTTACTGAAGATAGTTTGCAGTTTCATCAGCAGAAGTCAGCTTCAAGACTCACACAGGAGTTTGTAGGCCGCCCCGCTCACACAGTTACAAAGATCACAGCCATACCATTTCAAAGGTCTAAGCTACGTCATTGCTTACAGGTTGAATGAATCTGATTGGCTAAGAAATTGATAAACATAGTAATTTTCCACACATATACAGATAGACAGAAGCATATCTCCATAGATTATGCCGCTGACACTCGGACCCTGATGTTAGGCACGTCGTGACCTTCCAGGTCGCAGATTTGGGTTGCTGGGCGCCAGTATGTCTCGAACAACAATGCCAGTGGTTCCTTAACCTGTAACCAAGAAGACTAACACACACACAGCCATTTCCTAGGTTGGATTTGGCCAGGCTCTAACTATAAACAGGAGTCTTGTCTCAAAACATCAAAATAACAAGTTCTTTCTCTCAGGATAGGACACTTTAGTCTAAATGGAAAATATTGCCTTTAACTGAGAAATGATCCCTTAAACCAGGGGTCACCAAACTTTTTTTCTCTGGGGGCCACATTATCGTTCCTGACTGTGATGGGGGGGCCGGGGCCGGGTCAGCTATATAACATAGAATTGTATGACCCAGACCAAAATGACCACCAGCAGGCCTCATTGTGTAGTAGAGATTACTAGCCTTGAACAGCCATCCCCACTACTATGTCCAGGCACAGCCATCCTCTGAATCCTGTCTTCTCTTGCTTGCCCTCGCAAGCTAGCATACTCTTGTGGCGGGTTTCCAACTTTCCAATCTAATGCAGATTATATTCTTTGAAAACTGCCACACTTACTTTACATATATTACAAACTGCATGGCCCTTACACTGAACAAAAAAATAATCGTTGGTCCACTGTTCTTTGAAAACTCTGCACTCTCTATCAACTTTTTGTTTAACGCTAGCCATTTTACTTTCCTGAACATGTTGTGGCCAATTCTCTGTCTTTGGTTCAGGTCTTCAATGTCTAGTTCAGGTCTCAGAAGAAATCTTTCAGAGTCGAAGTTTCAGGTCTCAGAAGAATTAACTTTATTGAGCAGTTCAACAAAGTGAGATGGTAGCAAGTCATCTGATCTTACAATGGTTTACACTTGGGTCTTATACCTTTTTTTTACGTCATTTAATGTCCACTTGGTGTCCAATTAGCATTCATACAGTTATCTTTTTCTCTTTGCTCCTCCTTATCACTTCACCATGATTAGAAACACCTGCATTAATGTCTAATTTCTATTGGTGGCCATACTTGCGCATGCGCCTTATTAAATATGACTTCATATATGTTTTTTTGGGGGGTACTTTTCCACTCTTATCCCCGTACAACCTTTTACCCAGTTTTTATCCTGTCCTCACACAACCTTTCTCAGTTTTTTGTCCTCACATACACTTTTGACATTTTGTCCCCCTTTGACCTGTTTTCTCTGTTCCCATAATTTTAGGCCTCCCATCTTTTAGGCCTAGTTTCTCTAATATTTATATCATACATTTGGACCATGTATGAGACAGATGAAATTCTCCAACAAACACTGACAGTTATCTGACAGTTCTCTGCACGTGCGTTGTCTGTCACTGCTTGATCTCAAGCATGTCGGGTGACAAATGTTTTACTGAAAAAATCAACAAAATACCAGATGTAAGACATGTTATTATTTTCCAAAAAGCAATTTAAAAAAATAGGCCATGACGACCTTTGGGGATTGCCTTATAGGGCCGGTTCAAGTAGTGGGGGGCAGAGGGGCTGGGGGGGCCAGTCAAAGGGGGGGTGGCGGGCCTGAGTCGGCCCGCCCCGCGGGGCCTTAGTTTGGTGACCCATGCCTTAAACTATAGACTTCAATGACCCCTATATGTTTTAACACGTTGAAGACCTTTATAAAACACAAAACCAGCCCCTATTTCATTTCTGGAAGGTGGGATAAATAGGCAAGCATTGTTACTGCATTCAGATATCAAATACTGACATTAAAGAATACATGAAAATAACATTTCAGTAATCACACTGGTAACTTCTATAACAAAGTAAAATCTCCAGAGAAGTTGTTCAACTCATGTGATATTTAGAAGGAAAAATATTGATTAATACCTTGATTATAATCACTCATTACATATACATTGAAGCAGCAGTGGATTCCAATCCACCCCCTTCAATATGAACACCCACATGTTGTTTCAAAACTGTACGAGTTTCTTTATTCTGCTGAACACAAAAGATATTTAAAAAAATTTAGGTAACCAGACAGTTGGCATTAGTCATTGTAGCCATTGACTTCCATAGTATTTTTTCCTACTATAGCCTATATTTTCCTAATAACTACATATCATATTATTATTATTATTATATAATATTATCATCATTACTAATTATTTTGAAAATTATCATATTTAGCAGTAATGTATCATATTACAGTACAATACCGTATAATTAATTACAGCAAAAGCAGACCAAATTATGAAATGCAGTAGAAATACAGTGAAGTACAATACTGATCTTGTGTTCTGTAAAGTGAATTACATTACAGTTACTGGAAATCGAAATACACTAACTTGCTGGCAACCGTGCTGACAGTAATGTACTGTAAAATTACAAGAAATTTGTTTACAGAGAAATTTTTTCAAAGATGCTGTTTGCGCAAAAACAATAACTAACAAAAACAGCATCACAGCATAAGAGACATCAGGATTCAAATTGTCCTTAAAAGATATTTATTCTTGCAAGAATGTTCCCAGTCCATCCACAGTCCAGCTGCAGGCGGGGTGAGACCCAGAGCAGAGGTTGGCCAGCTTCTTTATAGTGTCCTTTTCAAAAGCTATCTCTTGTCACCCACCCCAAACACAATTAAGGAACAAAAGGGACCCCTCCCCAGCCCGGGAATACTCTCACCTCTGAAGTCCCACACACACACCCTGCAGCTGTATCAACATCACAAAAGAAACCCAAAATACAGCAAAAGAACGCATGGCAAATTAAATCATTGAAAATAAAATACAAAGAAAAGAGAATTTTTTCCATAACAGATGCACACAGGAAATTACTGTAACGTGAATGCATTGATTGATTCCTAGGTTTATTTTGTTATGAATAAACAAATGTGCGATCTATAAAGCAAAAACCTCAAAATTAAAGTTGAAATGGTATACTGTTGAAGCATTTTTGACCTTGAGAAAATTCTTTAAGTATATACCAACAATGTTTATGTTTATTATTTAATTTTATGTTGGTACATTTTTGTGAAGTACACCTGTTTTGACCTGACGTCCATTGAAATGAAAAAAAAAAAAAAAAACACAATTAAAGCCAAACATTTTTTTTTTTTTTTTTTTTTTTGGTCTCATTTATAGAAGCCTCATGAGCTGTGAAAATGTACTTTTATATTTTTCAGAAACTTTAAACATAGTTCAAGTCTGATATGGCGGGCCGGAAGGTCCAAAAATAGGACTAATGATTTGTCATAGGAAGTCACTATAGCCTACTATAGCCCCTAGCTTAATAATGTTATTAGATATTTATGAAGTTATTTATTGGTTTTATTTATGTATGTATGTATGTATGTATGTATGTATGTTTGTATGTATGTATGTTATGTATTTATTTATTTAAAAGGCTAGTGAGAAAAGGCTATTGTGATCCACAGGTGGCGGTAATGCACACTTAAAAGTTGTTTGCCAACCGCCATTAAAAGAA
Organism: Leuciscus leuciscus; assembly: GCF_965113295.1. Lineage (NCBI taxonomy): Eukaryota > Metazoa > Chordata > Actinopteri > Cypriniformes > Leuciscidae > Leuciscus > Leuciscus leuciscus. The sequence continues at coordinate 1,527,298 of NC_138730.1, forward strand.
AGAAAGAAGAAGCCCCTAGCTACCACTTTCTGCCACTTTCCCACTGATATGCCAGCGGATGTCGCCGCCAAACAGCGCCAATTAAAAAGCTAATTCTCAAGAACCAACCCACCACGCTGCAGGACCAGGCGTGAATGAGTTTTTGATGAGAAAGTGGTTGAGGTAAGAATTAATATTCGATATAATGCTATGATATGAGAAAATGTATAGTTTAACTTTTATCATTTATGATAATGTCATTTGTGGGATTGTGTGTGAGCATTAGGCTACTCGACCTGTCTAGCACTGCGTTTTGCACGCGGCTGTTAAAAATTATACCTTAATCAACATGTCAGAGAAGTGCAATATGTATCCAAATTTATATAAGGTGTGAATATAATTGTGAATTCAGTATACAACACTCAACTTAATGGACCCGGCTAAAAATGTAAATGAATTTCCCCCAGGCTGATCTCACTAAAACCACCACAGTTACAATGATTTCAGGCGCCATTTCAAGTTTGATTTTAACGTGACAAAGTGGTGATATCTTCTCCCCCTCTATTCAGGTATTAATCCCAATTATTTGTTTATTTAATGTTTTATATTGTTTAACGTTAAGCGTTTGCAGATGTGAGTATTATATCGATTGCGTGTCGAGATAAATGTGTTAAAGCTCATTTCAGAAGTGCATGAGCTCAGAGCTCCATTTTGAGCTAATGGCGAGGCCTAACGTAGGCCTACATAATTAAGGGCGCGAGAGCACATAACATTTAGTTAGTGCGTAGGCTATGTGGTACATATGTTTGTATTTAATGTTTAATTAAGTATATTAATTGCAGATTGCTTGATTCACGGGTATTGAGAAATGTAAAAAGTGAATGAGAGAGACTCTATGCATTTTCAGATAAAACAATAACAAGAGTATATTACATAGAATATTGTTGGTAGGCTACTAGTTTATGTATTCATCTAAGGAGTTGATATTTTGGTGATCTCTAAATACTTGCTATAAAAGTACTGCGAGAGCGATTCAAAAGCATACTCGTATTCAAAAGTCTGCTCTCTATATCGCTCTCGAAAGTACTTGTGTCATTCACCGATCGGTCTGTGCAGCGCCGGTTCAAGTTGAACAAGCTTAGGTCTCATTTTTTTATTTGATCAATTTCATCATCTTTCCTAAAGTAAATTTAGTTAATCATACAGCATATGATGCATACAGCATCTGTCCTTCGGATGAGACGTAAAACTGAGGTCCTGACACTAACCGTGCAAAATAAGCAAGCTGACATTCAGTACAACCTGTGTCTTTTATTTAGAATACATACAAATGTAATTTACGTCTTTTTGTTTGTCAAGAGATTTAAAGCACGTTTTTGAAGAGTTTGCATGTGCGAATCTGGAAATAAAGCAAAATAACTGAGAAAAAATAAGAAATAGTCCTCAGATATCATGTCTGTAACTTATACCAAAACATCTAGCGTTAATTCGATCTCAAACAGCTTCATTAAAATGAGTTATTACTCCACCACGTGCGTGACATCATGAACCAACGTGGTTGAACGACCACTTTAGACAATACAGTTTCGGGAAACAGTCATGACTAGCTGATTTCTTCAACGATGCATCGTACTATGTTACATCTTTGTTCGGGAAACGCACCCCAGAGCCGTAGTTAACTGACAAGCTGAGCCATATCGCATTAATTATCGCAGGCGATACGTCCGCGATAATTAATGTGATATGGCTCAGCTTGTCAGTTAACTACGGCTCTGGGGTGCGTTTCCCGAAAGCATCATTAGTCAACTATGGTCGCAAGTTCCGTCATTATCAGCATAGTTCAACGATTTGGTGTTTCCCGAAACCATCGTTCCAACGAACGTTCGCAAACAGCATCGCAAACTTGTGTGGTTGGAACGACAGCTCTCGAGCTGTGGTTAGAAGCATAGTTTCTAGTTTACATGAGATGTAGACTGAATAAATCCTTATCTTGAGCAAAATAAGCAAGCTGACATTCAGTACAACCCGTGTTATTTATTTAGAATACATACTAATGTAATTTACGTCTTTTAGTTTGTCAAGAGATTTAAAGCACCGTTTTTGAAGACTGCGCATGTGCGAACGTGCTCTACTATGTAAAAACGAGCCAAATACTGAGTCTGGTAATAAAGCAAAATAACTGAGGAAAAATTAGAAATGGTCTTCAGATGCCATGTCTGTAACTTGTATGACAAAATCGAGCGTTAATTCGATCTCAAACAGATTAATTAAAATAAGTTATCAGGGTTCCAGACTGCGACCAAAATGGCGCTGTGTTGCTCTCTCTCCCTCGCACATATTAATCAAAATAAATCGACACGGTGGTGAAAGGTCGGAAGACCAAAGTTTCGTGTGGAGCATTCGGAGATTTTCTTTCTTTCTTTTTTTTTTCTTTTTTTTCTGAATTACTGCTGGGTGTGAATTGTGCTAAATAAGTTTCCTTATCTTCTCTGAAAGGCGTTCCAGACATTAAGCTGACATAAAACAACACTTTTATTAAACGAAAAAAACTATCCAGTGATGAAATGTTTTCTGTGTTGACACAAATCTTGGATGTCCATGTCCTAACTGCTGGGATAATCACACAACGCGCATGACACGTCCAATTCCCGAACTAATGACTCCTTTGAACCGATTAATACACAACTGATCTTTCCAACAGTGAACCCAGGAAACGTCTGAATCGGTGTATAACTAATCAGTAACACTTTACAATAAGGTTCTATTTATTACATAAATTACATAAAAAGTACAGTTTGCTTACTCATAAAACCACTTGTTTTTTTTTGAAAAGCATATGGCTATATTTTTCCACACAGTGCTATTAAGAATCAATAAGAGAATCGTTTAAGAATCAGATCGATAATCAGAATCGTCAGTGGCATTATTATTGATAAAATCTGATCAATTCCCATCCCTATGTGAAGACAGTAAAATTATAATCAAACATTAAAGAACATGTTTTTTTAATCATTTTTTTTTTTTAGAGTTAAAAGATTAAAAAATTTTGCTAACATGAGGTCTTGTGTCACTGTCAGTCTTTTTACATCAGTGCAAAACTAGGGTATGCAGATTAAGACCACTATTCATCAGCATGCATTGATTAATCCCATGGCATTTAGAAAAAAAAAAGGTGTGACCAAATCATATGCTGGTGCGATCAACTGAGAAAGTTGGTAGCACCAGTGCAACCAGTGGAAAAGTTAGTCTGGAGCCCTGTTATTAGTCCACCACATGCGAGACGTCATAAACCAACGTGGTTGAACGATACTTTGCGACATACGGTTTCGGGAAACAGTACTTGTGTTCTGCCTGCCTAATGTTTTTTTCTCATTAAAATCATGCTCACATACTTTTAATACAACATAATATAATAAAATATATTATAATAAAAAGCGGGTAAAAATGATAACTATAATGTATGGCGGAATAGCACTTTTAAGTTGGAAGCACTTTGACTCGGTGCAGTAAAAAGTCACGCTTAAAAAATCCTCTCCCTCTCACTTCTGTCATAAGAACCAACATGACCTTTTACTGCGCCGAGTCGAAGTGCTTCCAACTTCAAGTGCTATTCCGCCATACATTATAGTTATCCTTTTTACCCGCTTAGAAAAGCGCCACGTTTTATTTTGTCACCATACTTGGTCATATAACTACTTGTGTAACTGTATTTAAATAGGGAAAACGTGGAGGTGTTTGGTCACTTCTAACTTCAACTCTGTTTGGTCCCTAATGAATGAACTGGGCTAAGCTAAGTGCTATCAAAGTGTTACCGCACTCCAGAGCGATTGAGTGCACGCACTGAGATGAGAGAGGTATGAATCAACTCGTCTTAGTTAAGGGAATAACATAGTTTAATATTAAAAAACGGTGGAGTATCCCTTTAACACTTGCCTGACAGCTCATGCTACTGCTAAGCCAGACGTCGAGGTCACTTCCATGATTTTGGAAAAGCACGTAAAAGTCCTGGTAGAAAGCGATGCATAAGAATGTAGTGTAATGAATTATTTTTTCCAAAGTGTTGACAACTTAGTGTTAACTAATATTAATTGTTTTAAACTGGTACTACCAACAAAATATTAGTGCATTCCTGGAACTGGGAGTCATTACACTACATCCTTCCTTATGCATCGCTTTCTGCCAGGAATTTTACGTGGTTTTGGGGTGGGGGGTGTTTGGCTTGATGTCATGGTGCAAAGTACCCTAGGTTGATTTTACTCCAAACCATCCCTTTAATAATAGGCAAAATATATTTAGCTACCCAGTACCCACTAACGTGCAGTATTCCTATATGCTCGTCTTCTCATTAACAGTGTTTTTCTCTTACTGTTATTTTATATCTGTTGAGTTTCATTTATGAATTTCACTAATAAAAAGGATTGCTTGTGTGCACTGGTAATAAACACTCAAATAGTAAAAAGACTGAGTGGCAGAGTGGTGATTAATTTATTCAAATAAAAACAATTTCATAGCTATATGTTATTCATCTGTTCTCACAGACTTCAGCGTTGCGGTCACTAGTTTAGACGAGCACTCTTGTTTATATAAATGTTCAAATTTTTTAATCTTGCGACACTCGGATTTTAGGTGGTGTTTAGTCAACTAAATGACTACAGTACACTGAAAATATACATAACCAGAAATAAGTGAGATGTACCATTTCAATACGGAAGTGCGTCAAAATGTTCGGTGCAAGTGGTCCATTATCTAATTGATTATTCCATGTCCAATTTTACATTTTTCTATGAACAACTGTTTGCCTTTCTGTCGACATGTTTTTGCAATAGCTAGCAAATAAATTCATAGTAAATATTAATAACTTGAGGTGCACTTGAAGTGATTTATGTGATATTGTATTTATGTTTTGAATGGCATAGTCTTTTATCAATTGCTGTATACATCACATCTATTGTTATTATTATATTATAAAAATCTTTATATCTTATGTCTGCTATGGATTCTGTGTCAGTATCTTTGTTAAAACATACCCTAAACAACTGTTTACATTTTCTTCCAGTTTGTGGACCGCTACAAGTGTGTGACACAACCTGCACATCTCAGAAGCTTCCTCCTCCTTCATCATAAGACAAATCATGTTTGCTAAATACAGCATGAAGTGACATTTTGCAAGAAATGGTGTAACACAGCCTACCTTTACTTCTGGTTCTGTGTAAAGAGCTTGCTGCAGTGGCAAAATATAAGCCAAAGCCTTGAGACTTCTCTCACTTCGAAGGAACTTCACACTGTAGCCAGAGTTTGGCACTGGTATCTGTATCAATGCCCGGCTCCTCGCACATCTCATTATTTTACAGCCTCCTGCCTGTCTCTGCAAAGGATAAGCACTGAACAGTTGTTCACAAAATTCAGTGTATGAAGAGCTGTTATTGGGGAAAGTGATTTTTTTGTTTTCCCAGACCAACATTTTGCAACACGCCTTCAGTTAAAGGTGCCATTTCAGGATCAGCAAGACAAAAAATGAATGGGACCATGGGGTTTCATATGGTCTGCGGGACTGCCGCTAAGACTGAAAAAGTCTTGAAAGATTAGCCTGCACAAAATCTTTTCTGGAGGTTGATGGCTGAGGGACATTATTGGAAATTCAGGTACAAGGGACATTATTGGAAATTCTTGATTGATGAGACTCATTCATTCTCATTGCCAGAGGATAAGAAAAGGACCTTATTTGACCTGTGTGCCCCTCACTTGTATGATGTTCTGGTGCAGCAGGGCTTGAGTGTCTGGGTGATATAGGACTTGCAGCACTGTAGTGGACCTCACTGAAGAACAGGATACAAAAGACTCTTCAGTTTCTGACACTGCAGATAAGTAAGTAGTCAATAGCAATATTGCAAATAAATGCATTCTTGCGGGTTCATTTTTGTAAGACTCACAAACCTTAGTAATGCATTTAAAGGAACTTTTTCCTCAGAAATAAATGATTTGACATGTTTCTACACAGACATGACCTGGAGTTTGCAGAAGATTGTGACGCATGTCCTCAGGCAACATCACCACCACAAGCTGTGAGTGTAAATTTAAATGCATTATGGTGGCATTAATCTAAAAGTTTAAAGAAACAGTCTGAATTGTGAAAGATTTATGCAAGTAGATGTTTCATTTGAACAAATAATAATTTATATTGGCTTTGTAGTTATGTGGTGATGATGGTAACTGTTTATTTATAGGTACAAGTTCAGACACCACATGAGGCCGAACCGAATACAGGGTGTTTGTATACACCACTGGGGTTTGTTGTTTCTGCTGTTTAAACTAAAAATGTAACCACTTATTTCCTTCTTTCCTATTGTGATTAACTTTGCATGCAAGTGATAAATATATACTCAACTTAAATTATAAAAAAAAAAAAAAAAAAAAAAATCAGCTGAGGTTTTAAGTAACTTCAAAAATCAAAACATTTCTTCAGAGACTTCCTTAACCGTGGTGGTTAGAAGAAAGCATATGCTGCAAAGTGCTGCTGAAGCTCTAAATTGCATAGAAGAATTATTAGTTATTAATAAATTACATTTTGTTTGCTTTGTTTATTTTATGGAAACTTGCATTTTATTTTGGAACAGCTAAGGGGGTTTAGGTACTCTGCACTATGGTGTGCCTGAGAACGTCCTATAGCTTTAAAATGTCTGTAAGCGACAGCAGCTTGTGGCTTTTTATTTTGACATAAGACAACTTTTAATTGTCTATTAAGACATAAACATTTGTGCAATGTAGTGATTTGGTTCATTTTTAACAGTAGTTATTCCAAACATAACTCCATCCTTCCCTCCCCTTATTGTATTTGGTTTTAACAGATGGATTTCACTAACTTTGGAGTGGACTGGGATGGTCCTGTTCCTGCCATGGATTGTGGTGGTGTTGCAGTTCCTGAGGCCCCCGCATCCCTTCAGGAGGTTGTACTGGAAGAAGTCAGCCACCACATCCATCCCCTAATGTCAAGTCAATCTTTTGGCTTAGATGTATACTTGGAGGCACTAAGATTGAGTGAAATAGTCACTATTTAGGGGCCAAAGCTGTGTAGGTGAGCATTATGCATCTGTAATAAATTGTGATGTGTGAAGTCCAAAGACTTTTTTGAGTTTTGTTCAGTCTCAACTTTGAGTAAACTTTATTTATGAAGCACTTTTAGCTTTACAACTTTGCAGACTTTGTTCATTCACATACAGCTACGTTACACACTGCATGAAAGGTATTTTTCAAAAATCCATAATAGGGGCACTTTAATTGATAATTACAAATTAAAAAGAAAAATCTTTTGTTTCTCTCAATACGAATTCACGTAAGGACTGCTGCTGGCAGCTGCTCTAACTCAAAATGGAGACAACTCTGTATTTTGGGTATTTGCTCTGTATCAACCCTCCCCCAAGTTTAGCTTGCAGACACAAGTTAAATGAACTTTTACAAGCTAGATAGAACTCACAAGTACTCAACATTATGTATTACTTTTTAAATTAATTTCCAAAAATGTAAATTTCATATAACTTCATGGGGCATTCATGTTGAATACTCTTTTGAATGGTGTTATCTGTTGCTAAAAAGCTGATGGAGAAAAACAACAACAACATGAAAGTAAGTCATACAGTTAACAAATGTGATATGTAGAAAAACATAATGGTGTATGTAACTCTGAAATATGTTTTACCTATTTAGATACCAGTGTGAATCAGCAAAAATGGAAATGTCACTTTTTAAGATTACTCTATTTTAAAGATAATTTATAAAATCCACAAAAGCTTTACAGGTGTCTATTTTAAAGTGGCTAAACAATGTGTTTTATGCTTGTTTTGCATAAAAAAATTTGAATATCTAAATGCCACCTCTGATGCAGATTCTGTTTTCTCTGCAGTGGGATAAAATATTTTTGTTGATAGTCAATTTGATTGGTAAAAGCCATATAGTGACTTAAAATGTATATCATTTAACATTAAAGATGACAGTTTGGGGGAAATTGCCTTTATAAAGGTAAAAAAAAATGCACTGAGTGAGAATCAATTTAAGATTATTGGTTCAGAATATTATGACGTTTACAACACATACATGTAACACTTTATTGAAATATAGTTATTGCACCACCACACTATTTGAGAAGGGAATGATTTTATTATAATATTAGGCCAATGTGTACATGACTCGCATTAGGAGAGTGAGTCGCCCGCTGTGTGAGGAGAGTGAGTCGCCCGCTGTGTGAGGAGAGTGAGTCGCCCGCTGTGTGAGGAGAGTGAGTCGCCCGCTGTGTGAGGAGAGTGAGTCGCCCGCTGTGTGAGGAGAGTGAGTCGCCCGCTGTGTGAGGAAAGTGAGTCGCCCGCTGTGTGAGTAGAGTGAGTCGCCCGCTGTGTGAGTAGAGTGAGTCGCCCGCTGTGTGAGGAGAGTGTGTGAGGAGAGTGAGTCGCCCGCTGTGTGAGTAGAGTGAGTCGCCCGCTGTGTGAGGATAGTGAGTCGCCCGCTGTGTGAGGAGAGTGTGTGAGGAGAGTGAGTCGCCCGCTGTGTGAGGAAAGTGAGTCGCCCGCTGTGTGAGTAGAGTGAGTCGCCCGCTGTGTGAGGAGAGTGAGTCGCCCGCTGTGTGAGGAGAGTGAGTCGCCCGCTGTGTGAGGAGAGTCAGTCGCCCGCTGTGTGAGGAGAGTGAGTCGCCCGCTGTGTGAGGAGAGTGAGTCGCCCGCTGTGTGAGGAGAGTGAGTCGCCCGCTGTGTGAGGAAAGTGAGTCGCCCGCTGTGTGAGGAGAGTCAGTCGCTCGCTGTGTGAGGAAAGTGAGTCGCCCGCTGTGTGAGGAAAGTGAGTCGCCCGCTGTGTGAGGAGAGTCAGTCGCCCGCTGTGTGAGGAGAGTGAGTCGCTCGCTGTGTGAGGAGAGTCAGTCGCCCGCTGTGTGAGGAGAGTCATTCGCCCGCTGTGTGAGGAGAGTGAGTCGCTCGCTGTGTGAGGAGAGTGAGTCGCTCGCTGTGTGAGGAAAGTGAGTCGCTCGCTGTGTGAGGAGAGTCAGTCGCTCGCTGTGTGAGGAAAGTGAGTCGCTCGCTGTGTGAGGAAAGTGAGTCGCCCGCTGTGTGAGGAGAGTCAGTCGCCCGCTGTGTGAGGAGAGTCAGTCGCTCGCTGTGTGAGGAGAGTCAGTCGCCCGCTGTGTGAGGAGAGTGAGTCGCTCGCTGTGTGAGGAGAGTCAGTCGCCCGCTGTGTGAGGAGAGTCAGTCGCTCGCTGTGTGAGGAGAGTCAGTCGCCCGCTGTGTGAGGAGAGTCAGTCGCCCGCTGTGTGAGGAGAGTCAGTCGCTCGCTGTGTGAGTAGAGTGAGTCGCTCGCTGTGTGAGGAGAGTCAGTCGCCCGCTGTGTGAGGAGAGTCAGTCGCCCGCTGTGTGAGGAGAGTCAGTCGCCCGCTGTGTGAGGAGAGTCAGTCGCTCGCTGTGTGAGGAAAGTGAGTCGCTCGCTGTGTGAGGAGAGTCAGTCGCTCGCTGTGTGAGGAGAGTCAGTCGCTCGCTGTGTGAGTAGAGTGAGTCGCTCGCTGTGTGAGGAGAGTCAGTCGCCCGCTGTGTGAGGAGAGTCAGTCGCTCGCTGTGTGAGGAAAGTGAGTCGCTCGCTGTGTGAGGAGAGTCAGTCGCTCGCTGTGTGAGGAGAGTCAGTCGCTCGCTGTGTGAGTAGAGTGAGTCGCTCGCTGTGTGAGGAGAGTCAGTCGCCCGCTGTGTGAGGAGAGTCAGTCGCCCGCTGTGTGAGGAGAGTGAGTCGCTCGCTGTGTGAGGAGAGTCAGTCGCTCGCTGTGTGAGGAGAGTCAGTCGCTCGCTGTGTGAGGAGAGTCAGTCGCTCGCTGTGTGAGGAGAGTGAGTCGCTCGCTGTGTGAGGAGAGTGAGTCGCTCGCTGTGTGAGGAGAGTCAGTCGCCCGCTGTGTGAGGAGAGTGAGTCGCTCGCTGTGTGAGGAGAGTGAGTCGCTCGCTGTGTGAGGAGAGTGAGTCGCCCGCTGTGTGAGGAAAGTGAGTCGCTCGCTGTGTGAGGAGAGTCAGTCGCTCGCTGTGTGAGGAAAGTGAGTCGCTCGCTGTGTGAGGAAAGTGAGTCGCCCGCTGTGTGAGGAGGGTACGTATACAGATCCACCGCTGGCCTATCAGTGGGAAAGTCAGTAGCTAGTGGCTATAGTAAAGTGACTTCCCACGACAAATCATTAGTCCTATTTTTGAACCTTCCGGCCCGCCATAGAGATGGAGCAACACACACTCTGCAGTCGTGCCTTGTTCACACTCAAACACAAGCAAGAGCTCCTCAGCTGATACACACACAGCTTTAGCCAGGCCCGGTGCTACGGTTCTGCTAAACACACTCAAACTCAGGCGAGAGAATCCTCAGCTGATACTGTAATAATATTTTGGCAAACGCTCAAGTGCACATTTGTGTTTGCGCTTTGGAGAACGGCAAATTAATCTATTTCCACGTGTTTCTGCAGTGTTGAGCAATGTAGCCAATCACAGACATAGTTGTTGATCTCATGATCACAATGGCCAATCAGAGGTGTTTAAGTTATTCAGAATCCACTCACCACTCAAAAAGCCAGAGTTTTTATTGAGTGCAGAGTTAATGCAGGATCGCCAAACCTCTCATTAACCAACAGTGTAGAGATGATGTTAGAGATGTATTGTGCATTGTTGGATCAGCTTCACTGATCATAACAGAACTCTGAGATCGTGATGAACAGCTTTAGTGATGTAAAGGGAGCGGTCTTGGCTCGCTTTCGGGGCTTCAGCCTATATAATCCATACAGCTATAGTTTTTCATGCTGATAAGAGGACTGACGGCCTTATTTCATCCAAAAGTTTATTTGACAAAGTCTAGATTATTGATGACCTGTTTTGTGTATTTAATATTTAGAGCGCAAACACCATCGCACACCTGCAGGTGATTGGTGCGTGGGGAAAAAAGACCATGTGGGTAGGTCAAGTAAAATAAACTCCCACACAATATCCGTACTTGCAAAAAAGTATAAAAAATTCTTTATTGGAAACGTTTCGGTCTCATGACCTTCATCAGGCATATACAAACATAACAAACTCAATCACATTTAAAATAGTCACATGACCAAGTATCACATGTATCACATAGTCACATGTATTTAATATTTAACTTATAATTGTATAAGTTACAAGTTTAGCATAGATATATTTTCACTCGCTGAACACTCTGATTGACGTGTACCATACGTCGTACCCTTCGCCGTACCCTGACGCGCACCTCCTCAAAAATGTAACTACGCGTCGCGGCGACGCGGACCGCAAGATCTGTGATTGGTCGGCTGGATAGCATCGCGTTTCCTCCTACGCATTTCCGGAATGATCTTCTGCACTCTGCACCGCCCGCTCGCCATTTTTAAATTCCGAAGATCAGTGAAGAGCCATGGAAATAGACCAAGTGACCGAGAGACTGCTTGAAGAAGTGCGGAAATACAGCCATCTGTATGACTCCTTCAGTCGCCATTGCTCAGACAGCCGCGAGGAATGTAAACACAGTGGAACATTATTTTCTACGGCGTACACTCGACGCAGAAGTATAAATTGGCCTTTAGGCCCATTTATACTTCTGCGTCGAGTGTACGCCGTAGTGTACGTCGTAGGGTACGCACGTAGGCGACGCCGTCGTGAGCATTTATACTTCTGCGAATGTCTGTGTTGCTCTGCAGTTACACCGCCGAAACGCTAGTTGGCGCGGGTGGGTTTTAATGTTCCAGTTCCACTGTGTTTACATTCCTCGCGGCTGTTTTGAGTTTAGGTTTCTACGAGCAATGGCGACTGAAGGAGTCATACAGATGGCTGTATTTCCGCACTTCTTCAAGCAATCTCTCGGTCACTTGGTTTATTTCCATGGCTCTTCACTGATCTTCGGAATTTAAAAATGGCGGGCGGGCGGTGCAGAGTGCAGAAGATCATTCCGGAAATGGGTAGGAGGAAACGCGATGCTATCCAGCCGACCAATCACAGATCTTGCGATCCGCGTCGCTGCGACGCGTAGTTACATTTTTGAGGAGGTGCGCGTCAGGGTACGGCGAAGGGTACGACGTATGGTACACATCAATGCGTATGCTACGCCGTACCTTCTACGCGCACCCGACGCAGAAGTATAAATTGGCCTTAAGTGCGCGGTGACGTGGCGGCGACGTAGCTGTGTAAGGATTTTTTTTACTTTGCGTCTGGATTACGTACGTCTGAACAAACGTGTGGATAACGTACGTGTGGATAAACGTCTGGATAACGTACGTGTGGATAAACGTCTGGATAACGTACGTGTGGATAAACGTCTGGATAACGTACGTGTCGATAAACGTCTGGATAACGTACGCGTGGATAAACGTCTGGATAACGTACGTGTCGATAAACGTCTGGATAACGTACGCGTGGATAAACGTCTGGATTAATACTTAGGCTATATTCTATTATGTTTACTATTGTACCTTTTTAATTTGGGATATGATCATAACACACGTTTTCATGCTTTTGTGGGTTGTACAACAGTGTCTACTAGTAATATATATCTAATTTATATATGTTTATATATTATTTATTCATTGTATATATTTATTTATATGTGTGTGTGTTTAAAGGTAATATTGCTGCCTAGGTAAAATAAGAAGCATAGTCTGGAATAAATGTGCAGCCTGCAGGGCAGTGTACAACACTGTGTTTGGATGTAGGCTACTGTAGCCTAAATGTATAATTTTTCACCTCTTCTAAAAAGAAGAAACATTTTCTTGGTCTTGACACAAAAATCTTTCTGAACCTCACTTAGACATGTCGTCCAGTGTTTCATAACCCTGAAGGCTCAACAGCATTGCACGGTGTTGATGAAGTCTCCCTCCTCGCACTGCTTGTCTTAGTCTCCACTGAAGAGGTGATGAGCTGATTGAGATGTGATTATGAAGAGTTGGAAAATCTGTTGTGTTTGGAGTTCCTCCAGGAACAGGCTTGGCGAAACAGTGAGGTTGCCTTTTTTTATTCGGTAAAATACAGTACCTAAAAATGTCTGCAAATAAATATGACAATCATGATTTAAAGGGAGTGCAACGTGAGTTTACTATATAAATTTCTCTCTTCTTACATCAGGTAACGTGTAGGCCTACTGTAAGTGTATAATATTTGCATGAGATTTTGCACTGTCTCTCAAGTATTTGTATGTTAATAACCCTTGAACCACAAGGGCCAGAAACAAAAGGATTGTTCTCCTGAATCATGGAACCAAGTCATTATTTGATTTCCTTTAGTCATATTTTAGGGCCAGCAGTTTCTTAATTATGTTACATTTAATGATGTGTAATCCGAATGGTTTACCATTATAAAACGAGTACAGTCGTGTTGTGTGAAATCAAGTGTAGACTGAATTTGGTGAACAGCCACAAGGTGGCGCAGTAATTAAGCCACCTTGTTTTTTGCTAATAACTCCACGGGAATGCATGATATAATCAAAATTGTTTATTTTGAATCCTTGCCGTAGCCTAAGCATCAACAAGGTTGTATTTCGTTTTAGTGTTTATCTGTAGGCTAAAGTTATTGTTTTCAGTAAAGCCAAATCTTTATGAAGTCATCTTGTTCCTGAAATTCGCACATAATTTGGCATATAATCCACAGACATTGATGGCAAAAAAATAAAATAATTCGCCCAAAATTGTGAAGAGTTCAGTTGTCCAAATGATTTGTTCATTTGCTTATTTATCTTGTTTTTATTTGTCTGGTCTGGTCATTCCTCAACAAAATGCATATATCTTGAGAACAAGTCAAACAAAAAATTAATAAAGCTCAGATGATTAACAGCCATTTGAAAACTGTCAGTAATTTCAACTGATTGATGAAGACGTAGATGTACATGAAGATGTAGTAGGCCTACTTAAAGTTCTCCTCCAGAGTCATAATAATCATATAATTTTTGAAGTTTCTTAAAATAACTTCAGATAAAAAAGTGAAAGTGGTACTTAACGAATTCCACTGACTCGTGTGTGTAAACGTCAGCTCAAGTGTCCAAAACTACAAGCACAGTTTATACTTTACACCCATACAGTTTGCAATAGTAAAACATAGTTAGAAATTCCACACGTATTTACCGATGTCCAGTACCCACACTGATACTGTGTGAAGAAACAAGAAATAAATATTTTTTTACCTTCTTGCTTGATTGGTTATAGTTTTATTTTATATAAACCCCTCAAGGTTTATGTATGTATGTGTGTGTTAGGTCCTGTCTCAAAACACCCTTTTAGATAATTTAAAATAGCTTTCAATGTGTAGCCTTTTCATGTAGGCTATGTGACATCTTTTTTTAATATATATTTATGTAATTATTTATTTATTATTTATAGAGTTTAAATAAATGTTGCTGCTATATTCAGCTGTTTATGGACACATGTACTTTTTTTTTCTTTTTTTTTTTTTGGGTGGATTTGAATATATATTTAAATAATCTCAAAAACTATTTCTTATCAAGTTTTAGATATAGGCCTATATATTTTTTTAGAAATAGTGATTTAAAGTGTTCGTTTTTGCATTATGATGCAGTCAAACCTAAACCTTGTGTTAGAAAGAGAAGCTTGTGTTGCTAAGAAGCAAATTTTAGACCCATTTTTTTATATATTCTGAATTTGTAACAAAAAATGCAATTAATTCAATTATAACACTTTATGTAAAATAATATATAAAAAAAGAATTGTGAAAAAAGTGTTTTTGTGAATTTCCCATGGGGGTCATTTTTGACCGAAGACCACAAGTGTGACTATTTTTTTACGACCACTTAGCATGCTCGGATCATGACCTCAATTTTTTTGTGTGTTCGCATACCTAATGCCATAAAAGTCACCAAGTTTCGTAACATTCCGATGAAGCTGTGATTTTTAAAAATTCAAAACAGATTTTTTGTAATCAAAATGTATTGGTGTGTATGTGTATAAAAGTGTGTGTGTGTGTGTGTGTGTGTGTGTGTGTGTGTGTGTGTGTGTGTGTGTGTGTGTGTGTGTGTGTGGTGTCTTTTTTGCACTCTTGATGTTGTAGAGTGTCACCCCTTTACAGCTGTGTACTTTTTTTAGGATTGTGGCCGATTAGTAGATTGTACACACAAAAATGCGGAGATTTTTTTTTTTTTTTTGTCAATTTCCCATTCATTTCCTATGGGTCGGTAATTTTTGACCGAAGACCAAAATCGTTACTATTTTTTATACGACCACTTAGCATGCTTGGATCATGACCCCAATTTTTTTTGTATTCACTAATGCCATAAAAGTCACCAAGTTTCATAACATTCCGATGAAGCTGTGATTTTTAGAAATTCAAAACAGAAAATTTTTCGGTCAGAAATGATCGAGGACCGTCTGAGGGTTAAAGTGATTCTCGGATTGTAGCGGGTATGGGGTGGAATATACGATTTAATATGAATGACATGCATCAAAATCTTTTGTTTATGTATGATAATCTTAGCACTTTATTATTATTATTATTGTCTAACGTCTAACCTGTATTATTATGACTGATATTTGAAGAATTTTCTTTGTTCCTTTTTTGTAAGTTTTGGACGAAAGCGTCTTCTAAATGTAGCCTACCCTAAAATGTAATAATAATAATAATTACTATTATTATTATTTTAGTTTATAACTAGGCCTATATGTTTATTATAAAATAATTTATGAATGCTTTATTTTTAAACAAAAATTATGCAAAAAATGTAGGCCTATTTGATCCCAAACTGTAAAAGGTTATAGCCTTTAAAAATAAAGCATTGATAAAATATGTAGGCCTATTTTATCCAAAATTGTAAAAGGTTATAGCCTTTAAAAATAAAGCATTGATAAAATATTTTATGACAAACATATTATTAACATATAAACATATTAGTGCGTGTGTTAGGCCTACTAAGTGAACTCATTTTGGCAAGCTTTATGCGTGCGGTCGTGCGCTTGAGTGCGGCTATACGCTCATCCTGTAGGCTATTTAAGTAATTCAATTAATATAAAGGAGCGATTTTTCTGGCTTAAATTAACAACTATAGTCGACTAGAAAAAGTTTTTTGTCGGAGGCAGCCCTTATTCCACATATTTTCGAACCAGGCAACAGACCATTCTGGGTTGAGCGACCCTGCGGAATGACCAAGCGGAGCGGAATATTCAGAAATGTGCTCTCCCCTCACGAGCTCTGATCGGAACAAACCCGAACCTCACTGTCTGCTGAACTTGCGCAGAAACATCAAAATAGACATAATCAGCTTTTTAAATTTGTTTTTAAAACTAAACATTTAGACTATAGCAAAAATTATGAGCTTATTGCCGAATTCCTGACAAAATTCGAATATAGCCTATTAAAAAAATAAATAATTTTTTTTTAAAGAAAAGTTTTGGATGGGCCTGTTGAAAAGTGGGTGGGACCCGTCAGGCCCACCCATTACGTCGTTCCTGTGGCAGACAGTGCATTTTTCAAACTTTGGTGAAGTAGTGCATTTTCATAGTTTTGGACGTAGGCCTACATTAAAAAAAAGGTTTATAACATTTTGTGCATGGTTAAATGTTATTTTTCATTCATTGTGTAGTTAGACTCATAAATAGACGTCAGTCATTGGGTGTAGTTTGTATTTATCTGAAAGTAGGCTACGAAACAATCAAGCAAGGAAATGTCAAGGTAAGAGGGAAGTCCGCTTTTTGCAGGACTAAGTTTTGTGTCTGTCAGACTTCAAATAATGTTGGCTTTACAGTTCTTTGGTCAGTTCGACCATTAACATTCAAGTGAAAAACTGGTTTACTATTTTATATGTTTCGGTTACTTACTTTCATGAATGTGGCGTTCTCTCTATTTTTTTTAATTGTTTTTTGTTAAATTTTGTATACAGAACTAAACAGAACGGTTTTACTTGTCTATTTTTTTACCAGTGTAATTACAGTGAGCATTTTTGCTCGTTACCATGGGAACCACTCAAACTTTCGCACTTTACAAATCCGGTCCAAATTTTTTTTCACTATAAAAATGGTAGTCAATACGCCCAAAAAACATGGTTTTACTATGATAAAACCATGGTTTATAAACAGACAACAATCTACTGCAGCTCCTCCTATTGGAAAGGGAAATTGGTTAGAAACCAACTTCAGTGATGCTGAAAATTGAACAATAGATTCTATTGCAAACACTTATTTAAGATCATGACCTGTATTTTGTTTTATGTTGCCATGTATCTGGGGATACACCAATTAGGGAAAACACTATATAGCCATGCAGTAGGCCTACTATTTTAGCTTAAAGGAGCTGTATGTAAGAAATTTATTTCAATTAGGCTAATCATAAAATGGCCCTGATATGTCACTAGACATTAAGAAATCATGTTCATTTCAAATACTTATATCACTGGCAACAGTAGTCCGGCCAGGATATTGTCATTTAAAAGTGAAGTTGCAGCCCTCAACTGATGTTGACGTTGTCATTTTGTGTTTTGGCCTGAAGCGCCACCCTCCACCTATCTACCAATCACGAAGTCAGTGGTGTTTCGGCATCCGGGTTGCCAGCTCTGCTCTAGTTGGAAGCTCCTTGTAGCAGCCTACGTTCCTGCTGGATCCTGCAGCCTATCTGGCAACCTCGAGTCAGGGGGGAGGGGGAGGGGATACACCGCTCTACAGTAAATTTGAAAGTGATTGCAGTACCAGTTTTGGCTGGTTTAATAATAATATTAATAAAAAAATCAATTAGACATTAATCAACTATTTCCAAATGAGAAAAACATTCAAACCACTATTTTCCTGAGTAAGTGCTTAAAAGAATCTATTGGTGAAAGGTTGTATCAGTGATTTCAGGCCCAAAAATAAATGATCACATTCATCTAATCTTTCCTAACGATCCGCTATCTTGTGTCAGATCTCAGAGCCTAGGCTGCCTACAGAGACGCGTTTTTTTGACGGCATGCTTATGGGGCGGCAGATAGCGGATCGTTAGGAAAGATTAGATGAATGTGATCATTTATTTTTGGGCCTGAATACAACCTTTCACCAATAGATTATTTTAAGCACTTACTCAGGAAAATAGTGGTTTGAATGTTTTTCTCATTTGGAAATAGTTGATTAATGTCTAATTGATTTTTTTAAAAATATTATTATTAAACTTGAAAATATAAAATAGATAGTGTTGTAGTCTTTTAACTACTATTAGCCTAAATGTAATTTAATTTGACACTCACAGTAAGTGTCAAATTGAATGACATTAGAATTACAAGGTATGGGCATTTCAAGCAAAAATGATATTCGTTGATCGCAATTATTATTTTTTTATTCAAAATCGCACCTCTCATTGCAACACAATCTCATGAAAGTGCGTATCTATAGGCCTACCACAAATTTTATTTAACACATGCTCACCGATAAATTGGCGTTCGCTCAGACATTAAATTTCTCTGTAATGTGGCAGGCTATAGCCTACATGTAGCCATTAAATAAAATGCATTTAGTTTCATATTTGTGTTTAAATAATATAAAGCTATTTTTTATTTCATCTATGTTGATTAGCCTATATTTAAATATAGCAGACAATATAATCATGACATGGAGGCGCCGATGCGATCACTTGAATTGCTCGTGAACTGGAGCGGTCTCATAACTAAACCGAAACTAAGCCTAATTGCCTCAGACATGAGAAATATAGGCCTATCTATAGAAAGCTTGAAATGTCAACTTTTAAACAAAACAATTAAAAACTAAAAGAATCAGACTCACTACTTATGTAATTCATATGAAATGGGCATTTCTCTTTATAGGCCCTCACTACTGTGAAGAAGATGCCGAGTCAGCATCATCAACTTCATCTTTGCAGCAACACAGACAACATTAGTTTATTAATAAACAATTAAAATGTCTCCTTGCTATATCTGACACATTCATAATCATTATTTTTACCGGTTCTTTGTGCGTGCAAACTTTATGCTTGCGCTTGAGTGCAGTATAGGCTATATAGTAGGCTATATTATATATTACGCTACGTAAACGCTCATTATGGTTTAGTATTCTCTCCAGTATATATTTAAGTAATTAAATTAATATAAATATGCGATTAGTGTACTAATGGCTTAAATGAAAACTAGTGGTCGACTAGAAAAAACTTTAGTCGGGGGCAGCCCCTTATTCACATATTGTCGAACCAGCATATCACAAAGGGCATGGGTTCAGCGAGCGAAGCGGAGTTTTCATAAAGTCTCTCTCGGCTCTGGAGGAAATATTTCCACTCAAATCACATGCTCTGGTGTGAGACAATGTGTTCTTTTTCTTTTGTCTGAGAGTTGATTGACAGCTTTTAGATGTGTTATTGGCAGCGTCACCCTCTGGTTACATAGGGTACTCAGCACCGAGAACATGGGAGGGTTTTTTTAGACAATAATAGCACAACCTATTCCATATTTTATAATTAAATCAACTAATCCAATATTCTAAAATCGTGACTCATCCCTATGAAGTAGAGTATAGACATTATACATATGGAATGAAGTGACACCTTTTGAAGCAAACAGTGAAACAAACCATCACATTGTAATTTAAAAAAAGTTAAATGTAAAATTAAAATAGTATTTAGATATTTTGGTAATATCACCCAGATGTAATTGTATCCCCGACGAGACGAATGTCTTGATTGCTACACTGGACTGCAATTTATTGATCTGATGTTTTTTCTTTCTTTTATTTCTCTTTTCAGTGAAGGAGCACACCTGGATGTGCTGAGTGCCATCTCTGAGAGCCTGCAGTCATTAGGGGCAGAGTTGAGACAGGCTGCTGCTGTAGATACACACTGCGATAACTTTTTCTTTAGACTGGAAAGCATTGTCCATGTTTTGTCCAGATTTGTTGTGTACAGACCGTTGCAACAAGAAGAGGAGATATTTTCACTTTTAAATGTTGCATTACATGAGCTACATATCTATTCTTTGCCGGTCCAAACCTGTGAAAGATTTTTCTTTCTCTGTGAACAGCAACTGAAATATTTGCTTGACGAACATTTCACAGTTAAAGAAATTGCTGCAATGTATTCTGTAAGTCAACGAACAATCCGGAACAGAATGACCCAGTATCAGTTATCTGTGAGGCAGACTTACAGTGATATCTCTGATGAAGACTTAAAAAAACATGTGATGGAATTCATTGCCAGTTGTCCTAATACAGGACAAAAGATGGTCATGGGACATCTTAAAGCAAGAGGTATAAGGTATGTTTCAAACTATGAGTACGTTACTTCCTCAGAGAACTGTTAAAAATTATACACAACACGTGTATAACCATGTAGAGAAATGATTTATACTTCTGGCAGGTCACGTTTGTCAAACTTGAATTAGCGAACTCTCAGCTGATCTACGTCTACCTAGGAGTACGATTCCTATCATGGTATTTCTATGGACCATTCAGTATTATTTAGTAGCTTAGTGTGTTGCTCATGAGCTAATTACCCTCCTCCATTCCCAGCTCAATGCACCTCTCGTTGAAAGTAGGACTTTGCCTTCTGATATTCAAATCAGATTAATTTGTCAAATTATATTAAATTATTGCCAATAGGAACATTAATGACATTGGCTATATATTTGGTTCTGTTGTTATCTTCAACCCTGCTCCTGGAGAGCTACTGTCCTGCAGACTTCAGTCCCAACCCTGCTCTAACTCTGTAATTATCAAGCAACCCTGACACATCGATTGCCTCCTTCGGGTGTGTTTGATTAGGGTTGGAGCTAAAATCTGCAGGACGGTAACCCAGGAGCATGGTTGCAGACCCCTAGTTGTTGTCATACAATACATCAATTTATGATTTTTAGGAAATGAGGTTGTCCTTTACTGACTTTGATATGCATAGCAACATATTTTCACTAAGGAGGAGAAACTTTTGCATGTCATTATAACAATTCTGTTTCTACAGGGTACAGCAACGAAGAGTCCGGGAGGTTATGAGAGCCATTGATCCGGTTGGGACTATGTTACGTGGACTGGAACTGAATATTGTTCCAAGACGCCCTTATTCAGTTCCAGCACCTCTCTCCCTGTGGCATATTGATGGCAACCATAAACTCATCCGGTAAGACCTATAAAAGAAGTTTTTTTTTGTAATTAGTAACATTGTTAGTACAAGTAGCATTTGTTCTGGTCATCAATATTTTTTTGTTTATTAATTAAGTTTTTCATTTTTCGATTATTCTTCTAATGTGGGAAAAAAACGAGCCGACTGTAAAGCTGTCTATTTGCAAATACACAATATACATTTAAAAAAGTTGATTTATCATTTGAGGCATAACAATAATCAGCAATCATATCAATACCAGCACACTGTCAACTGTTCCTGTTAAATCATTTGTTCTAATTATATATTCTCTTTTCCTCCCTGTTTTCACAGTTGGAGAATAGTTGTCCATGGGGGCATTGATGGCTTTAGCCGTAAAATAATGTACCTGAAAGCCAGCGATAACAACAGGGCCTCTACTGTACTGCAATGCTTCTTGGAAGCTGTGCATGTTCATGGTCTGCCTCAGCGTGTCCGCAGTGACCATGGTGGGGAAAATGTAGATGTGGCAAGGTTCATGCTTGAACATCCTGATCGAGGACCTGGTAGGTGCAGTAAGACAAGAGTACAAAATACTAGTCTTATGACTTTTTAATACAAATCTGCATCACTGGTGTTAGTTGTACATTTTAGTACTTCATATCTAAAATGTTGGATTTTTATTTTATTTATTTATATATATATATATATATATATATATATATATATATATATATAAAATTCTCCACATATGTTTATTGTATCACATTTAGAAAAGGATTGGCTGTTGTATAAATCAGCTGACCCTAGTCAGATTATCAGTGCATATTTCCATTGATTGCAGTTTTTTTGTTGGAAGTACCTTTTCTGTTAAATTATGATTATTAAATGTGTTCATTTTCTGTCAGAGCGCAAGAGCTACATCACGGGCAAGAGTGTCCATAATCAACGCATAGAGAGGTTATGGCGGGACTTATGGTGCACAGTCATCCATATTTACTATGCGGCCTTCCGGCACCTGGAGGACATTGGAGTTCTTGACCCGAACAATGATGTTCATATCACATGCCTACACTATGTGATGATTCCGAGGCTGAACTGGCATCTGAAGTTCTTTTCTGACAGCTGGGCCCGACATCCCCTGTCTTCGGAGGGCTACAGGTCTCCCCAGCAGCTGTGGGTGGCAGGGCTACTTGTTGCACCACAACAGCTTCCTGAAGAGGTATAGACATATCCAGATGTACATCAATGTTGATTATTGACCAATACTTTAATTGACAAATCTGATTACAAATTATTAACGTACCTTATTATTTGTTGTTCTTATAGGTCGAAATCTCTGACTGGGGTATTGATTGGGATGGACCAGTTCCTGTTGAAGATCCACGGCAACAAACTGACATTCCAATGACGCAACCAGCACTTAAAGAGATGCTGGAGGCCCAGCTCCAGGGTAGCATTGACCCTTTCAAAACCAGTGACTTGTTTGGTGTGGATATTTACCAGGAGGCACTGATGGTGGCTCAAAGTGTTTTGAACAACATTCAGTAGTGAACAATCACTGAAATGGATCTGAACCTCATTGTCCTACCAACACTGTTAGAGAGGCTTTTGGACTGTTATTGTAGATTAACTCGGTGTATTGGAGGTAGATGGAGGATGAACAACAAAGGTATTCAATGATGTACATAGTCTGGAACATAAGTACAATAAAAATAATGAATAAACAAAATATATACACAATAA
Source organism: Leuciscus leuciscus (assembly GCF_965113295.1). Lineage (NCBI taxonomy): Eukaryota > Metazoa > Chordata > Actinopteri > Cypriniformes > Leuciscidae > Leuciscus > Leuciscus leuciscus. The sequence continues at coordinate 1,550,037 of NC_138730.1, forward strand.
TAAGCTTTCAGTGTTACATAATGTAAAATAATTATTCTTAATACACATCAGTGACATTTCTCTACTCAACATTCAGTTAACCCCTTGCTCGGCAGGGATCACTTCAAAATGCATTACTCTTTAAAACATCACACTCTTACTTGATCTGGACAAAATCAGCATCATAAGGAAGGTTTAAGACTCCAGCTTCGATATTTGACCACTGTTTATGATTAAACTGGTTTGCAGTGACATTAATTTCTTAATTTATGCCAGGAGTGCAAAATAATTAATCTGTAACGATCGTTATTTTGAATAGAAATCATTACTCACACAACATTCATTCTCGTCTTCTCCGGTTTATTTGTGCTCAAATACATATAATATACAGAATCCGCCAGGGCAATTATTACAATGGTGCGCATATTTGGAGAAATAATGATTAATAATCACATGTTAGTAAAATATTTTCGTCATACAGAATACCAATCCTATTCATTTCCCACTGAATTATGCGATCTGAAGAGCTCAAACAGCTAACGTAGCTAGATGTGTATCTCCTCTTCCTGATTTGCGTGACTTTTGACCTCAAACTAATATGATTCGCTGTACAGCTGTCAATCATCTGACGTGCTTCAACGTGACCTCTTCTGCATGACGCGTCCTGTGTATACTTCCTGATTCTGGACATCCGTGATAAACAAAGCGAAAGTGACATCTCTTCACCGAAACAAGTTCTTTATGCACGATTTAAGTATATGTGTTTTGTGTGTTATTTTCGTGCGATTTGGGGTATTTTTATATGAATAAAAAATAAAGGTAAGGATAAGCATATAGCCCATAGCTTCATATAAAATGCTAAAAATAACATATTTCAAATTTTGTTTGACTTGAAACCATTCTAAACCGCGACCGGAATATGATACAAATACTCGATGGTGTTTAAAAGTGAGCTTTAAATAAAAGTGTAATATTAATAAATTTAATTGTGTCATGTAGCTTGAGGCTAACTGTTGTGCTAATCAGAATCAGAATCAGAAAGAGCTTTATTGCCAAGTGTGCTTGCACCCACAAGGAATTTTTCTTGGTACTGAAGCTTCCAGTGCACATATACAAATACAAATACAACAAGAAACATAGTAATACAAATTCTAAGAATAAAATATATATAAAAAAAAAAAAAAAAAAAATAGTATAAAAAGTAAAAAAAGGGTAGTAATGCACCTGCTACAGGAGCTTTCTATTCCATAATATATATATTTTTAAAATAATTCGCATTTAAAGTTCCAATAATATTTTGTTGTTGTTTGTTTTCTAACAAGGCTTAAGTTAATAGGTGGATTATTCGTCTATAGGGGGTTACATTATTTGTAAATGGCCAAGCATTATGCCAGAAGAAAGGCTATAATGGCTGCATTCAAACAAAAGAATAAGGATAAAAGAATAATGAAGATTAAGTCTCATACCGGCAAATGTGTGAAAGGTTCGTCGATTTAAATGAAAAGAACATGAATGGGGCCAGTTCTCCTCGCCAGACATTAGTCAGAGACAGTAAATGGGTGTTTAGAGGGCAATAAACTATTTGATGAGAAACTTGTTTGCCTTCTGTGAAACTTCTCCAAATGCTCCCCTGACATGGTCTCACAATAGGCTTCATAAAATGCATAATTTTCGAGATATCATTCTCAGATTTGAAATGAAGCATGACCACAGTTGTGGCTACACTTTAGTTGTTGTTATAAGTTGCTATCCTAAATTCACATAATATTTTTATACATTTAATAAATATATTCTTAATATTTGTTGTTTTTGTTTTTATGTTTGAGCTTATATATCTCAATATTAATAACAGTCTGGTTAATTTTGAGTCTTGAACAGCCAACCCTTGAGAGTTTACATTCTAAATAGGTTGGTTATGTGTCTATTCGGAATGACTTATCAGCAGCAACCTTTTTATTCTGGGTATGTCATGTATGCAGCACTTGCCAAAATTGGGGGTGTTGAGTAAGGGGTTAAATAAACAGAAACGAGGTAGGCTATTCCACAGGAAAATAGGCTGTAAGCTACCATTTGTCATCAATAACATACAGTGCCCAATGCCTGAATAACCTTGTGGCTCATATGAAGAGCATTCAAACAATATGACGCTAATCACTCGTCTGTATTATAATATCTGAACAGACCAACATCATTAATAACCCATAACACGGATCTGCAGCTTAATAAAGAATGAATAATCATACTTTAAATAATAATACCGATCAGGGGTGCGTTTCCCGTACAACGACGTGACTCGCTGCTTCAATACCATAGTACGATGCATCGTTGAAGAAATCAACTAGCGAGTCACGACTGTTTCCCGAAACCGTATTGTCGCAAAGTGGTCGTTCAACCACATTGGTTAATGATGTCACGCACGTAGAGTAATAACTTCTTTTAATGAAATTGTTTGAGATCGAATTAATGCTAGATGTTTTGATATAAATTACAGACATGGCACCTGAGGACTTTTCTCAGTTATTTTGCTTATTTTCAGATTTGTTCATAGGCTCGTTCTTACTTAGTAGGCCTAGAGCACGTTCGCACATGCACACAAAAACGGTCATTTAAATTTCTTGAAAAACTAAAAGACGTAAATGACATTTGTGTATTCTAAATAAAAGACACAGGTTGTACTGAATGTCAGCTTGCTTATTTTGATCAAGATTAGGATTTATTTAGTCCACATGTCATGCAATCTAGAAACTAACTTATGCTTACCACAGCTCGACAAAACTCTGCGATGCTGTTTGCGAATGTTCATTGGAACGATGGTTTCGGTAAAGACAGACTCGTTGAACTGCTGATAACGAATAAACTTGCGACCATAGTTGGTTAACCATGCTTTCGGGAAACACAGCCCTGAATAACACAGAACAATCTCTACAGGACATGTCCGGGCGTGCACGTATGTCACGGACGCAAAAACTCTGTTCAGATCACGTTTAACACAAATATAATAAAATTGTCTTACTTTGAGGTCAGTGACTAACATCGTCATATCCCACCTGCAACTTTCAAGAAGTCCTCGCTGCAGCCTCAGTAGGGGTTCGGCGAAAACATCGGCAGCAGTAAGTGCCGTTGACAGCCGGAAGCCCCAGTAGCACCTCAATGCAGAACACGAGATCCGGGGGGACGGAGATTCAGTAGCCTAGCTCCCATATTAGGAGGGACCTGCCATTTCGTGGCAGCTAATCAGTATCGTCCAACGTAGCAACCAATCACATGTAACTGGAAGTCAAGCGACAGCAGCCAATGGTCAATGCAAATCATGTAAAACCATGCTAGAACACTTTTTAAAACTTTTTAAAACTTTCTGGCTAGGCTTTTTCAAGCCAACTTAAAGTTTGTCTACGAACTTTACCATCTAGTTCAGGATTGTGGTCTATCATTCTGATTTCAGAACAACATTACATTTACATTTATTCATTTAGCTTTGTACAACAAATACACAGCCTGTTTCAACAGTTGCTGATTCATTAAAAAAAGACAAGAATGTATTAAAGTAGTAGGCTACTACAAATTTATAACTGATAGCAAAATATGATTTTAAATAAAGGTAATTGGTGAGACAAGTTCTTTTTTTCTTCTTTTAGACAGGACTTTCATTATTTAAGTTTAAATGTTGTATATTTAATATGTATAAAGAATATAAATACAATATGATTACATAGGCATTTCTTTCTGTATATTAATTATTTAACAAACATGTACACTCATCCATAAGTTATATTAATGTCTGAATGGAACCCATTTAGGCTACCCATGAGCATTAATACATAGAGGCAGGAAGAAGTATTTTAGAAACCAGCCTTTATTAATTAGTATTGCAGAGATGGGGTTTGGGGCTTTTTATTTTTATTCCACTCTTTATTTTACTTACCTTTTGTCTTCTGAATTCTCCTTACCATTGTCTCCTGTTCTTCCCTCAGACTCGTCCCCCAGAAACAGTCCCAGGCCCCAAACCCCATCTCTTAAAAATGAATAAAGGCTGGTTTCTACTTCTTCCTGCCTCTATGTATTAAAGGAGACATATCATGCTTTTAAATTGTTCCTTTTTACATATAAATCATACATTTGTAGTCTATATAAAGCGGAACTGCAATGCTTGGGTCTGAATTCCTCATTATTATAGCTCCACAGGCCCCTTTTCTACCCCTTTTCTAATGTGCTTCTGAAAGCAACTCGTTTTGGTGCGGTCTCTTTAAATAATATTGAGACACTTCATACCCCGCCCCCTCTCCAGGTTGTAGCGGTGACACTCGGTTCAACTCCACCCCGTTCGGCCATTTTTGTAGTCTGGTAGCAGAGATAGGATTATCTAGCGCACAGAAACTTTTATACACACGTTATTAACAAAATGTCAACAACGGAAGACTTGTCCAGCCAGCCTTACATGTTCGAGCCAGAGCCGGAGCGAGATGAAAATGAAGACGACGAACCTGCAGAACAACGTCTTCATATGGATGTATCGCAATGGCGTGTACTGTATTTACACATGAAACTTTGGTCTTCCGACCTTTTACCACCGTGTCGATTTATTTTGATTCATATGTCCGAGGGAGAGAGAGCAAGACAGCGTCTAGTTTGGAGACGGTGATGTCTTGTTTACACTTTCGCCTGGCTCTGAAGAGAGAGAGTGAGCGCGCGCGCGACCGGGTCTCTCTCTCTCTGCTCGTTCTTTCAGTTAAACATGCTCCTGTCACAAGCGCGGCAGTTCATCTAAATTAGACGGTGTAATGAAGCGTGTGGGTTACTACATCCAACAACCGAACATTTTAACTTACCCTCTCGTAACTTCTGCATCCTTTAGCTTGGACTACAAAATTGCAGCGAGAAATAATAATGGCGGATTGCTCGAAGTGTTGGGCCGGAAGTCAATGTCCTTATTTGGCAGTTCCGCTGCAAATACTGTGACGTAATAGTTCAAAAAACGTCATAGATAACAGAAAAATCTGAACCGGTTGAAAAATATGACCAAAACAGAATATAAAGATATCAACGAAGCACCTGAAGAGAATAATTTCATCTTTTCTCTACTTCTAAACACTCCAAATATACAACAAAATGCATTTAAGGGCTAAAAAAGTGCATTTAGCATGATATGTCCCCTTTAATGCTCATGGGTAGCCTAAATGGGTTCATTCAAACCTTAACATTAAGTATTTTACTGTTATTTGTCAACAAGATTCAACAAGACATTTTCACCTGGCTATACCCAATGGCAGGCTTGGGAGGGTTACTTTAAAAATGTATTCCGTTACAGTTACAAATTACTTCATAAAAAAAGTATTCAGTAACGTAATCCAAGTACTATACTATGAAAGTAATGTAACTGATTACTTTGGGATTACTTCTAGGTCACATATATAAATAAAGTCAAGCAAGAAGAAATATATATATATATTTTTTAAAGAATTTGGTCCAGTGTACAATATTTGCAAAATATACACACATGCCTGAAATATATTTATGTAAAGGGCTATACAGACATCTAGTGGCTAATGTAAGGTATTACAGATTATTTTGTTTTATTTTTAACCAAAAAATAAAAACTCAACATTTACATTTTTTACACAATCTACATATTAGTTTATTTTAAAATAGGCCTACATGTTGACTAAAGCCGTGATCTTTCTTAATTTGCCTGACTGGACGTGGGGCGTTGGCAGTGGGAGTTCCCCTACCTTACCTAGACAGCGAACATCCCGTTACGTGAGAAAAGATAAGAAAGGACATTTTGGGTACTAAAAAAGCTACTCTCCTAATTTCTACAAAATAGCAGCGGAATTTCCATGAATTAAAAGCGATTTTAACCGCAGGCAGCATCGTTTCTACTAGCAGCAGTGATTCAATATGCGTCTGAGGAGATCGTAGACAGCTGTTATTTGCACATGCACCAGCGGGTGGCACACGTGAGTCATTACTGGCAACAGTTACTGGCAACAGAACCAGGAACTACTGTACAATCAAGCAGCGCTTAATATAGTGTTGTTATGCCAAAATACTTATTTATTTAGTTTTAAATGAAACCATTGTAATCCTGAAAGTATTCCCCCTTTTTTCAAAATGTAACTATAATCTGATTACTATGTTTTTTGACGTAACTGTAACGGATTACAGTTACTGGATTTTTGTATTCTGATTACATAACGCCGTTACATGTATTCCGTTACTCCCCAACCCTGCCCAATGGTTAGATCTGTTGTGTTATTTATGCAAATTAGCATACGTAATTAGATTATGCACCGTTTGTCCATGTTAACAAACAATTTAAAAAACGTGTTATGTATTTTTTGTTTGTCTTGATATAAGTAATCAACTCAGTAATTTTCACGGTGATATCTAAAGGTTAAAAATTTTACCCTATTCACGTGAGAGAAAGAATGACTAGGCGTATGAATAGACTATATTTGGGTCTTTTTCTAAACTTTCCCCGAATGGGATTCTTCTGGGCTTTATTTCCTTACGGCATATTGAGGATACAAAATCAGTTGAGTTTGCTTCTGTTGCAATTTGTTCAACCTTTTTTCATAAAATGACTGGACTAATGTGTCAGTCTGCTGCCCACAAGGCTATCGGCACCAACTGTTTTTCTGCTTTGCACACTTGCATATCAGACATGTAAAATGGAAGTTTGTATCTACTAAGGAAGTGTTTTTGAAATTGTTTGCTCATCTGCAATTGGTCTGTAACAGACATTTAGAAGTTTATGTCTATTTATATGCTAAATCTATTCGTCTCTGTCTATCTGTCTATCTACTATTTCCAATCTGTTGGCAGAAAACCCTAGCAACCGCATAGCAACTATCCAGAATACCTATAAGCAACTGCAAAGCAATACTCTAGCAACCACCCCGGGTACCCTAGCAACCGCATAGCAACATATTAGCATTAAGAACAATAAAAAAAAAAAACCTATTTTTACCTATCTATTGAACATTCTATATTTTAACTTCAAAATTTGTTCTTTATGAACAATAATGAAACACTCAATCATGATGTAAATTTAATAAAACTAGTACTTGGCTTAAAGCATAATAGGAAACCACCCAGTATACACTTGAGTATGTAAATACAGAGAAGTAGATATGCCCCTAGTATTAACGTGTTTGCAATAGACACTGTCCCCTATCTCTCCTATAGGAAAGTAAAGCAACAATGCTTAACGGAGTCTAATAATATTACAGTAAGTGAGCGCTTTGTATTCACATTCTGCACATATTTTCTGACCAGTAACCTAAATACAGTAGTAAAGTTTTGCAAATTACAGAATCTATTAATTCAAAATAAACTTCTGGTATTTGTGTGGCAATAACCAATCTTTTTTCCAATCCACTATATTGACAAATATATTGCTCCAATAGGAAATTACATAAGGTTTAGTGCCAATATCTCTTTCAAAGATTGCACAAATAGACCTATTAGCCTACTAGAGTATGTAACAACAACTCTTGCCCACTGCTGTTGGAAGGGATCAAGTAAAGGAGGAAAAGTAAAAAGAGTCCTTTCACAACCTTTAAATCATGTAATAAGTCCTGTGGTTGTAGCATCAAAAACAATAGTGAATTGTCTAGGCCTAACAGGAAAATTAAATTTCTGCAAGAATTGATCATAAAGGACAATTTTCATTAAAATGATTGCGGACTAAAATAGTATTTTTTGTAAAAAAGAAAAAAGAAAAAAGAGCCTACCAGTTCTGAAAATAAGGACCTATTTTTAAAACTATTTTAAATTAAATAAGAATGTGTAGACAAATTGGGTTTATAAATATGAAACAAGCAAAAAGCATTTTTGATATAGCCGACCAATCAAAAAAAGAAGGCAGGGCTTCGCTGCTAAAAAAAAAAAAAAAAAAAAAAGCGCGAACCACGAAACTTCACTTTTAAGGTGCAGTGGTGCACAGCACGACGTTAGAGACTGCTGGTAAGTAGGGCCTACTATTCTTTTATTGTTTAAAAGCTGCTTTACAATAGCAATCAGTGATGGTAATTGCAAAATATTGAAAAAAATTATAGCCTATATTTCCGTGATTATGTATTTTTACAACGCATAACAATAAGAATGGGTTATTGTGTAATATTGTCAATGTTACAAAGTGTCCAAAACTAGGCTAGCTTTTATAAAAACTCTGATCACCCAGAGCTTGAAAACCCTGAGCACAGCTTTGGTCGGGACACAAAGTAATTTATATCTAACTCAAGAACTGCTTTTGGGTGTGCACAGAAAAAGAAGAGGCACAGAAGACGACGAAGGAGATCTAAATATCAGCGCCAAATGAAAGGTATGTTGCACTCTTAGTTTCTGGCATAGCTGAAATAGTAGCTGCTATACTCAGTGCGATGTTCCCGTGTTATTTTTTAAATTTAAGAGACCTGTGAAATAGTTTGCGGCCGTTTACCCGCCTTTTCTTGTTTTGTTATGTTATTCGGCCTATGTTTTTTTTAACATTCACTTCATTGGAATTATATGAAGCTTGGTAACTTTAGTGATTTTTTTTTTTGCTTGCAACCATGAAATCGCTAACATGACTAACGTTACAGAAGGCCAACACGGTCTTAAATAAATAAGATCTACATAGGACAATAGAATAGTAGGCCTATGACAATAAAGCAATTTTTAGGAACGTCATGCCCATAGGCCTATATTTTGCGTTCCCTCTTATTGTCCCGCTGGCATTGTTTCTAGAGCTCCGTACGTACGTTTACAATGGAGCGGTTCATTGAACTTGGACTCAGTCAAATATAAAGAAATGCGGTCGCTGCTTAACTCAAGTGAAATTGGCAATATTCACAGATTCGAACTTCCCGGATCAATAACTTAAGCTAAACGTTGTTAAAACACAAATGACACCTATTTACAATCACAGCAATGTAGACAACAAGCTACAACCCAATTTTTCTCAAAACGAGCTTTATAATATAAATTTGACTCTTTATAGGCTATACAGTATTTTTTTTTTTCGAATTAAACTGCATGCATAATTATGCAAGTTGCTATTTTGATCACATTTTTTCAAACCACATTTTACCAATCCCAAACCACATCAATATTAATTACTAGGCTACTATTAGTTTTGTATATAATGCATTATAAGTGGTATTTAATGATTAATGAAGGCTGTATGTTTAAAAAAAAAAAAACATAATTTTGGCATGCATAACAGTTGTATGCAGGTTTTGTTTTACAGGTAAAATGGGGCAAAAACGTTAAATGACAAACATTAATTAATGCCCAGTGAGAAGTATGCTAAACTAATGCACTAATACAACAAATTGCTACATTATGGCATGACCATTGGACATTGAAATGCTCACGGATTCAGAAGGGTCAGACAAAAACAGGTGAAGAAGAAAAGACGCATGTTAACTGCAAAATAATTAAGAATTAAGTGTGAAACCATCAGGAAACTTAAGTCTCCAGCGCCACCATTTTCCATAACTGCAACCTTCCTGGAGTGTCCATAAGTTCAAGGTGTCAGGTTCTTTACTTAGGTTCAGAATCGTAAAATATGACCCACATTTAATAATACTCAAAGCGGAAGTGTTGTAAAATAACTCATTTTTAATCAGCTTTATAGAGTGTTTGAGAGTGATTTTTGAATCACCAGCACTATATTGTTGTACAACTGTTTGAATAATTTATCTTCCAGATTATTGGCAATAAGTTTGTTAAAGGGTTAGTTCACGCAAAAATGAAAATTCTATCAGTAATTACTCACCCTCATGTTGTTCCAACCCCGTAAGACATTCGTTCATCTTCGGAACACAAATTAAGATATTTTTGATTAAATCTGAGAGTTGGCTCACTCCTCCATAGGCTTCTAAGGGACTGAAACTTGCTGGCCCAGAAAATGTATTAAAGACATCGTTAATATAGTCCAAGTGACTACAGTGGCTCAATCTTAAGTTTATCAAGCGATGAGAATACTTTTTGTGCGCAAAAATAAAATAAAAATAACGACTTTATTCCACTATTCATTTCCTTCTCTCTGGGCCTCGAGTGAGTTCACGTAGTGTTTTAGCGCAGCGCGTCTGTTTTGCACGTCACCACGTAGGCTCACTATTGGCCGACGCTGGTCATGTGTGTGAGCGCTGCGCTAAAACACTACGTGAACTAACTCGAGGCCCAGAGAGAAGGAAATGAAAAGTGGAATAAAGTCGTTAATTTTGTTGTTTTTGCGCACAAAAGTATTCTCGTCGCTTGATAAACTTAAGTCTTTAAGTCCGTCTTTCTCATTGTTACTAACAACTCACACCATGACCCCCTCATCACTGGCGCTGTTGAACTGGTGCTGGTACATAGAGTCACTGTGCTGTGGGGGCTCCTGGAATGTGACTGGGAACCCCTTCATTGAATAACCATATTTAATAGCTGTAATAATATTACAGACTGTTATACACAGTCCTTTAAACTAACTAAGTCTTATTGTCTTATTTCTGGATTCTTACAGTGAACGTTTACAGCAGGTTGCTTCAATGCTCGCAAGGGTGTCAGGTCTTTTAAATGACCAATCCTTATTGGAAAATCCGACTTCTTCTCCCCCTCCTTCCACTGCAAACGTCCTCCCTCCTAATTCTGCTCCTACTAACCAGATGCTCTCGAGCCCCCTCACACAAGCCAGCAGCACTCCAGTCCCGTATCCACCTATTGCACACACTCCTCCCCATCCCCACATGCTTGCTCCTTCTCTGTCTTCATTTTCTAATCAGTCCTGTCCACTCCCACCTTTTGCAAATCCTTCAACCCATGCTCCCTTTGTACTGGCTCCTCAAACATCTACATCAACCACACTCTCAAGGCTTTTCCAAAGTCCATATCCTCGAAGCAGAGTAAGACGAAGCAGCCTTTTTAACAAGCCAGTGTGTGGGCCATGGGAGCATGTTTTCTTCGGGTGTGCGCTAAGATCTACAGATGCAGTTCCAACAGCGGAGGAGACCCTGATCCTACAAAGAAATGGACTTG